>NC_054704.1:3352861-3425361 GCF_016097555.1 Gigantopelta aegis | reverse complement strand
ACTAGGAGAAACACCTCAGCTGGTCATTGTGATTGATAGAACATTATCAAAACTTTCTTTTGACTTGGTTTTGTGCAGAGATACGATTCTGAAAATGTAAACGTTTTCTTGTTCAGATTATATCTAAATAACTTTGATCTGAACAAAGACCCCGGTTGGGCAGGGCATGCTTACCATTCGCCAACACCTGGTATCATTATTGTTCTGAAAGTGATTCATGAAGGCATATCGCAACGGTCAAAATGTTCTTGAACTAAGTCTTGTGCAGAAATACTTCTGATTTCTTTGTCCTTCAGATATGTCAAGCGAGTCTTAGATATAGCAATCATCTCTGGACAATGCAGGGTTAATGTCATAGTGTTGGAAACTGGCAGTTTTCGCCAGACAATGCAGGGTTAATGTCATAGTGTTGGAAAGTGGCAGTTCTCGCCAGACAATGCAGGGTTAATGTCATAGTGTTGGAAAGTGGCGCTTCTCGCCAGACAAGGCAGGGTTAATGTCATAGTGTTGGAAACTGGCAGTTCTCGCCAGACAATGCAGGGTTAATGTCATAGTGTTGGAAAGTGGCAGTCCTGTCTAGATGACACAGGGTTAGTGCCATAGTGCTGGAGAGTGGCAGTCCTGTCTAGATGAGACAGGGTTAGTGTCATAGTGCTGGAGAGTGGCAGTCCTGTCTAGATGAGACAGGGTTAGTGTCATAGTGCTGGAAAGTGGCAGTTCTGTCTAGATGAGACAGGCTTAGTGTCATGCCGGAGAGTGGCAGTCCTGTCTAGATGAGACAGGGTTAGTGCCATAGTGCTGGAAAGTGGCAGTCCTCCTACAGATAAATTAGGATCAACTTTGTTAAAACATCTTTTAGAAGGGAAGGGAACTCGTTTAACATGCCCATATCCCGAGAGTTCAGGCACGCCCACCCGGAATTAGTCTCTGACATCGCCAGTGGGCATTTCCGGGGCGGGAGGTGGGGGGACATCTTTTAGATTATGTCTTGTACATGGATACGAGCTTTATATATGCTAATTGTTTTATCGTTCAGATTTCACCGTCACGGGGTTAAACACATAACACTTGGGCCATACATCGCGGATTCGCTATTGAAAACACGTACGTCATTCAAGCACTGTAATCGAGTTTGTCGAGATTTGAACTGACCGGGCCAGACCGGATTGTCTGTGGCAGAACTAAGCATGCGCGCTAACGTCATTAGCTTTCTTCTGTGTCGTCCGTTTGACCGGAGCGCGCGCCCCGCCTCGACCCGGACACAGTGGCGTGATTCAATCATACAGGACAGTCTCGCTTTTCAATAACACAGACAGTTCTAGTGGACCTTGGAGTAACTGGATGCTCTTCCGTTCATTGCGTCGAATGACATTAGTTGGTGCATTTACTTAACACCACACACTAGTAGACTGGGGTTGGTTAGGACTGCGGGATGTAGTTGAAAACGGTGGGTGAGGGTGTGCGGTTGTCGACCCGGACACTGTGGCGTGATTCAATCATACAGGACAGTCTCGCTTTTCAATAACACAGACAGTTCTAGTGGACCTTGGAGTAACTGGATGCTCTTCCGTTCATTGCGTCGAATGACATTAGTTGGTGCATTTACTTAACACCACACACTAGTAGACTGGGGTTGGTTAGGACTGCGGGATGTAGTTGAAAACGGTGGGTGAGGGTGTGCGGTTGTACTGTTAGTGCGATGGCCTGGATGGTGGAAACTTGGGAGCCCGAAGGCCCGAAGGCCCTAAACCCGTTGCAGGGAATTCGAGGGGAGGGGGTGGAGGGGACCACACTCACGTCCCAGATTTTTTTTTTCCCAGGTGTTCAAATACGGCATTTTGAACCTTCTAAGCCCACTGAAAATTAAAACTTGAGGGGATGCATGAGATTCAGTGGGTGTTTAAAACTCATCCTGGGTGAGAACCGTAACCAGGATGCTAACTCGGTACGTACCAATCCTAAAAGTCGATTGTTCAACCAGTACACAATCAAGCTCGGTTAAGTTTTTATGATCCCCGCCCGTCATGTTTATAGTGCTTCGATTCTCTCTTTTGTCTTCATGCAACACTAGTCGCTGACATTTCTATAAATAAAGAATTAAATTCAATACAGAACAATGGAAATTGTATTGTGCAGAAGAAGAAGTAAATTATTAACGAGACTCTTATAAATACGATATCGTTACGCCGACTTTAACGACCAGACAGGACTGTTTTACATCGATTGGCTGTAGTTGAAATAAGGTGACTGATTAATACACGTAAAACGGTCTTGGCCACTGGGGCCAGATCTGATGACCTTATTATACCGTGGTCCCAAATGTCCTCATATCTGCGACACAAAGGAGGTTACGGCTTCCAGAGATTATTACATTTCATTAAACACGATCAACTGCACTCAAAGACTTGATAAAATCAATTATTAATTTATTTCAGACACTGACCGATGTCGCCGGACGTCGCTCTTTGTCCCCACTGACCAATGTCCACACGGGGACACGGTCCGGATATTGTGTTGTCCAGCGCGTGAGTCTTTGTCTTGAGCGAGTTTCTGGCCGCGGTGATGGTCATTACTCAAACAACACATGTGTAATCCAGTCATTGTTTCTTACCTTTAAATAACGCCTTCTCAGTGAGGCATGGTGGAGTCGGGTGGAACAAACGAACAAGTATAAGAGGAGCCACATGTTTCTTACCTTTAAATAACGCCTTCTCAGTGGGGCATGGGCAGTCGGGTGGAGTATCATGGGTATGGTGGAGTCGGGTGGAACAAACGAACAAGTATAAGAGGAGCCACATGTTTCTTACCTTTAAATAACGCCTTCTCAGTGGGGCATGGTGGAGTCGGGTGGAACAAACGAACAAGTATAAGAGGAGCCACATGTTTCTTACCTTTAAATAACGCCTTCTCAGTGGGGCATGGTGGAGTCGGGTGGAACAAACGAACAAGTATAAGAGGAGCCACATGTTTCTTACCTTTAAATAACGCCTTCTCAGTGGGGCATGGTGGAGTCGGGTGGAACAAACGAACAAGTATAAGAGGAGCCACATGTTTCTTACCTTTAAATAACGCCTTCTCAGTGGGGCATGGTGGAGTCGGGTGGAACAAACGAACAAGTATAAGAGGAGCCACATGTTTCTTACCTTTAAATAACGCCTTCTCAGTGGGGCATGGTGGAGTCGGGTGGAACAAACGAACAAGTATAAGAGGAGCCACATGTTTCTTACCTTTAAATAACGCCTTCTCAGTGGGGCATGGTGGAGTCGGGTGGAACAAACGAACAAGTATAAGAGGAGCCACATGTTTCTTACCTTTAAATAACGCCTTCTCAGTGGGGCATGGTGGAGTCGGGTGGAACAAACGAACAAGTATAAGAGGAGCCACATGTTTCTTACCTTTAAATAACGCCTTCTCAGTGGGGCATGGTGGAGTCGGGTGGAACAAACGAACAAGTATAAGAGGAGCCACATGTTTCTTACCTTTAAATAACGCCTTCTCGGTGGGGCATGGTGGAGTCGGGTGGAACAAACGAACAAGTATAAGAGGAGCCACATGTTTCTTACCTTTAAATAACGCCTTCTCAGTGGGGCATGGTGGATCGGGTGGAACAAACGAACAAGTATAAGAGGAGCCACATGTTTCTTACCTTTAAATAACGCCTTCTCAGTGGGGCATGGTGGAGTCGGGTGGAACAAACGAACAAGTATAAGAGGAGCCACATGTTTCTTACCTTTAAATAACGCCTTCTCAGTGGGGCATGGTGGAGTCGGGTGGAACAAACGAACAAGTATAAGAGGAGCCACATGTTTCTTACCTTTAAATAACGCCTTCTCAGTGGGGCATGGTGGAGTCGGGTGGAACAAACGAACAAGTCTAAGAGGAGCCACATGTTTCTTACCTTTAAATAACGCCTTCTCAGTGGGGCATGGTGGAGTCGGGTGGAACAAACGAACAAGTATAAGAGGAGCCACATGTTTCTTACCTTTAAATAACGCCTTCTCAGTGGGGCATGGTGGAGTCGGGTGGAACAAACGAACAAGTATAAGAGGAGCCACATGTTTCTTACCTTTAAATAACGCCTTCTCAGTGGGGCATGGTGGAGTCGGGTGGAACAAACAAACAAATCAACAAAAGAAGAAACAAAAAACTGAAATTTAAAAAATAATCATAACACCCGAACAGATAAAAAACAAACAAACCCAAAACAAAACAAAACAAAACAAAACAAACCCACTACGTGTTTTTTGTCCCAATGTCGCTGACTGGTTTATTAAAAGGCCTGCTATATGCGCTAAAAACGTTGGAAAAGTAAGTTTTACGTTTTAACTCTCAGTGGCGTTCCTATGCTGTCAGCGAGCTAATAGGCATACGTGAAATGAAGTAATATCTAAAATAAAATATCTGAAATCAAATTTTAATAGTGTTAGTATTAATTAAATTAATGATACAACAATGGAGAATAATTTTTTTAATAAAATAAAGGCATTTAAGAAAGCTCTGTACAAATAATCTAAACTGTTTTAAGACGTTTGTCATGAACACTTCAAAAAATAGTCACTAGAAACAGAAAGAAAGAAATGTTTTATTTAACGACATACTCAACACATTTTATTAGGTTATATGGCTCATACATACGGTTACGGACCACACAGATATTGAGAGAAGAAACCCGCTGTCGCCATTTCATGGGCTACTCATTTCGATTAGCAGTCACTAGAAACAATAGCAACAATACATTGAACATATAACTAACGAAAATGTAGGTTATTCACACCAAAATTAAATACACGTTTTTATAGCATTAATATTGTTTTCTTAAAATATAAAAAAGGGTTCAAGAACCATTTATTTTAGCGTTATTTGATACTTTTCACCGTCAATTAAAATATTTTTGAAAATGTATTTATTTTTACAAGTTTTTAACTCCGATAGCCTCAGCTACAATTACTTGTGGCTATTTTTTTTTAAATTATAATTTTTTTTTTTTTTTTTTTTTCAATCTCTAATTATCTCGAATCTCCAATTTATACACCAGCTATACATTACGGATGATTTAAATAGCATTAAGCATTGTTCTATCGATTTAAAAAAGTATAATCATTCCACACTCGTGCAGGAAGGATTTCTCCACGGGTTTAAATAGCAAATAAGCACTGCACGCATGGCGCATTTGCGTATAACCACCTCACGCTGTCGGCCGATGCAATCAAATTACTGTTATTCGCTGTGAATGATGCCTTTCCTTTGGTATTCCCCTTAAACCTAATCTTCTTCACAATTACACGCATAAACACTGGCTTTCACTCAATAAGCAATGGCCGCTTTTTGAAAAATGGTGGCCACATGGAATGGGAAATAAAGACCAGAAATGTGAAGAAATGTAATGGTTGTTTAACAATACACAAGAAAACTGCTTAATCAACAATATTCATGTGAATAAATTTATAATTATTTGTTTTACAAGTTATATATAGAGAAAAGAAACACGCTTCTGTCACATAGGTTATTCTGTTCAACTATAAACAATTTTTTTTTTGGTATGCATTTTTGCCACAGAGCACCGCATTCCAAATAAAAGAGCGGTGCAGAAAATACTTGTATTATTCAATCTATTAAGAAAATTTAAAAAAAACTGAAAGAAAGAAGAAGAAGTAGACGAAAGATTGCTATAGAAAACATATAAGTTGGAAGGTAACTTGTAAAAACTGTAAAACAAAATGTGGTTCATGCAATTCACCACGGTCAATGCACATGTTAAATGTTTGTGCAACGGGTAATACTCTGTATTAATGGACCCTCACCATTTTGAAGAAATACAAATGAAAAGTAAGGCCATGTATCTAAATATTCACATGAATACTTCTAACAAATCAAATTACATTCCTCGTGACCTACGCCGTCTGCATCTAAACTGATATCAACGGCAGATTTAGAGTGGAGGGGGTTGTTTTTAGAATCACCTCGCGTTTTGCTAGTTTGCGTACACTAACACCTCTGAAAATTTTGGATTTGTCTGGTAGTAGTTGTTTATTTTTAATTTCAGTCTTTGTTTTTATTTATATCTATAGCGCTAGACTTTATGACTAGATGTCAAGAGACGCCACAGTAAACAAACAGCAGGAGTAGACGGGTTACTAAAACCAGGTCGGTTAGGTGAGAAGTAAATAAATAGCAGGAGTAGACGGGTTACTGAAACCAGGTCGGTTAGGTGAGAAGAAATAAACTGCAGGAGTAGACGGGTTACTGAAACCAGGTCGGTTAGGTGAGAAGAAATAAGAAAGCAGGAGTAGACCGGTTACTGAAACCAGGTTGGTTAGGTGAGAAGTAAATAAACAGCAGGAGTAGACGGGTTACTGAAACCAGGTCGGTTAGGTGAGAAGAAATAAACAGCACGGGTAGACGGGTTACTGAAACCAGGTCGGTTAGGTGAGAAGTAATTAAACAGCAGGGGTAGACGGGTTACTGAAACCTGGTCGGTTAGGTGAGAACAAATAAACAGCAGGAGTAGACGGGTTACTGAAACCAGGTCGGTTAGGTGAGAAGTAAATAAACAGCAGGAGTAGACGGGTTACTGAAACCAGGTCGGTTAGGTGAGAAGAAATAAACAGCAGGAGTAGACGGGTTACTGAAACCAAGTCGGTTAGGTGAGAAGAAATAAACAGCAGCAGTAGACGGGTTACTGAAACCAGGTCGGTTAGGTGAGAAGAAATAAACAGCAGGAGTAGACGGGTTACTGAAACCAGGTCGGTTAGGTGTGAAGAAATAAACAGCAGGAGTAGACGGGTTACTGAAACCAGGTTGGTTAGGTGAGAAAAAGTAAATAGCAGGAGTAGACGGGTTACTGAAACCTGGTCGGTTAGGTGAGAAAAAATTAAAGATTACTTCTAACAACTGAGTAATCAAACACTGTGCTTGTTTAACTTTTATCTAGACTCCATACTTTAATAAATACAGAATCACGGCTTTAAAACTCTACACTCATTAGTCTAGACTGAAAACTTTAATTAAAACTAGACTGAGGATTTTAATAAAATACAGATTCAAGACTTTAATAACATATAGACTCAAAACTTTAATTACAATCTAGACTCAGGACTTTAATAAAATCTAGACTCAGTGTTTTATTAACATCTAAACTGAAGAGTTTAATAAAATCTAGACTGAAGACATTCAAAGTAATCCTCGATATGCAAATAACCTACACAGAAGTACGCTTCGTTATGCTAAAATAATTTTACTCCGCTATTTTGGCTATATATTCTTTTTATAATAAGATAGACGTTTTAATGTTTAGAGATATTCTCTGGGGGTACGATAGGAGTTTCTTTAAAATAACGGAGCGAACTATTTCTAACTTTATTGAAATCTGAAAATTGTATCTCAATATAGAGAGGCGGATCGGGGGGGGGGGGGGGGCAGGGACCCGCCCCCCCCTTAATTTAGCGACAGTTATAATTTTATTATATATTAATTTTCATTTTTTTACGATCCCCTCCAAACCTCCCTCAAAGTTCCATTGGCATTCCGTCTCATGTCACTGGGGCCCCCACCCCCTAAATATATTTTCTGGATCCGCCACTGATATATGATAAACGAGTGAATGTGTGTGACAGATCATAATATGCTTGTTCAGTGTGGAACAGAACGGGGACAATTCTTATTCTCATGGGACGATTCCGGATTAAAAGGATTTCCTAAAAGCTATCGCATAATTTAAATTTAACACCAGAAGTCGTTGTCTTAAAACCATCCACTTTAAAAAAGCACAAAAAGTTAATAAGAATATAAAACTCGAAATTTCGTCTGTATATATACTACAGAATTGTTCAAGAGTATACTGGTAGCTTGGCTAAAACTCGAGTTAACATCAATAACCTAAGTTTCACTTCGAAATTTATACAGACAGTTTTTACACCTGCTCATTTCAGGCGTTTTCAAAAGTAAACCAGTTAAGTGTGTGTGCGTGCGTATGTGCGTGCGTGCTTGCGTGTGTGTCTGTCTGTGTGTGCCTATGTGTGTATGTGTGTGTGTGTGTGTGCGTGTGTACCTGTTGTACTGTTTGTACTGTTTGTACGCACTAACATATTAACGAGTCTACGATGACAACCTGTCGACTATGGTATGAATGCTACACTTGTGTGCCAGTATTTATCGCGATAATGACAAGAGCTGATATTTCACTGACGCAGACAAAGAAACGAAATTCATTTCCATCGATCAGTTCTAACCTTTATTGTCAAATTTCACTGACACCGAAACTCCGCTGAGAAGAGAAGTATTGATTTGTTCTTGGGAAAATATCAATCTAGCAATTGGTAACAAACAGTTTTGGCAGTCCTAATGGATTATCAATATAAACAAATATTTGCTGTGCTTTAATACGATTTAGTGTCTGTGAGAAATAAAACAGTTTGGCGTTTACCGTGACGAACATTGTTTGTACCGATTCCTATTTCTCTGGTTTTCGTTCTCCCACGGGTTTAGGCGGTGCGCCGGTTGTGTGGCCGGGGGAACCGTACAGATAACTGGCATTAGTAATGGCGGCGGCCGGCTAAAGTAATTAAAACCATTGAGTGCACAAGTAGCGTAAATGAACCAAGCACAAAGCTAACCAAGTTAAAACAGCCGAGCGCTAATTGTTCGAACGACAAACAAACCTAATAGCCTTATTATACCTTTAATTGCAATATGGTCTCAACACACGTTTGACAAATGACATATGGACTTCTAATAATTGTTAATAGCATGGTATATTCTTAGCACAAATCCATATGGAGAAAATAGAAAAACTGTATGTAAGTACTTGTATTAACATGGAAATAATCTATATGCAAGTCAAGTGTGAAGACAGTCTTCGTCTGCCGATAGCCATTCTTTCGGTTTGTGTGGGTGTAGGCGCAACAAGAGTGTATAGAGTTCTGGCAGCGTGTAAAATCGAACAGTCTGTAGAACGCCCGAATACTCCAGGCAGTCTGAAAAATGACCATTTCAGTTAGGCTTTCTTTGCATTGTCTGAATATTTAAATAAAGTTTTTTGTTTTTGTTTTGTTTAACGACCCCAATGGAGCACATTGATTAATTAATCATCGGCTATTGCATTTCAAACATTTGGTAAATCTGACTTGTAGTCATCAGAGGAAACCGGCTACATTTTCCTAATGCAGCAAGGGTTCTTTTATATGCACTTTCGCACAGACAAGAACGCACATACCATGGCCTTTGTCCAGTTGTGGGGGTACTGGTTGGAACGAGAAAAATATTTAAATAAATGCCTGAATAATTAAAGAAGTATCTGTTTGTATCTGCACACGTGTGTGTGTCTGTACACGTGTGTCTGTACGCATATTTGTACGTGTGTGTGCACGCATGTGTCTGTACGTTTATGTATGTACGCATATGTTTGTACGTTTGTGTATGCACGTTTGTGTCTGTACGTGTGTGTACGTTTGTGTCTGTACGTCTGTGTTTGTACGTATGTGTCTGTACGCATGTGCCGGCGACGTCGACACCGTCGTCTGTTTGTTAGCGTGTATTACGACATGCCGACTACTCCACCGTCAGATGACTAATCAGTTTTCGGCTGTGTGGAACAGGTCGGCGGCAGGCATTCTTTATGTTTGGTCTCCATCAAGAGTCCGGCGTATTGTTACCATAGAAACAAGTCAATAGAATTTGCCAAGACATCATAAATTGTGGAAATATGACACGCAACCTAATTAGATTGTTGGTCAATGGCTTATGATACTGTTAACCCTTAGTTCCAGTGGTTGTTGGTTCTAGCACTACAATCTGAGACACGGAGATGCGAGGGTTAACGGCGTTTCATTAATCAAACATCTAAATTATATTTCTGCCCAGAAAGAAGTAAGTTGTATATCGTCCATAGCGTCCGCTGGTATGACAGTCATGTTCAAACGTCCTGCTTACAGTTAGACAGCCGGATATTTATTATGATGTAAGAGTTGTCCGAGTGAAATATATAGATAAGTGGGAAGAGATAGACAGAACTAATCAGAGGAAGCATGAGATAAAATAAAAAGTGAAAAAAATACAAGGAAAAGAGAGAAATAGTGGACAAGAAAGGGAAGAGAGAGAGAGAGAGAGAGAGAGAGAGAGAGAGAGAGAGAGAGAGAGAGAGAGAGAGAGAGAGAGAGAGAGAGGCAGGCAGGCAGGCGTGCAGACAGACAGACGTTAACGGATAATTGTAGATAATTGTGTATTTTAAGAAAACCTCTCCATAAATGCTTTTTGATATTGTAAAATATTAAAAAATATAAATCCCACAAGACATTCATTAAAACCCCCATCTTATTAATAATTAAATTTACATCGTACTGTGAACTAGTTATTTTAGGTGATAAGATAAGACGTTCGAGTTTGTTTTGTTTAACGACACCACTAGAGCACATAGATTAATCATCATTTGGTCAAACAAACAGGACGGCAGATACCAGTCGTGGAGCACTGGTTGATCCAATGACCCATTCTCCTCAGACGAGCGCTCTACCGACTGAACTAAATCCCCTCTGGGTCAACGAAGTACAGTCGTTTGACTGCAGGAGCGGGGCGAAACCCGGTGGTAAAGGGCTCGCCTGGTGCGCGGTCGGTTTAGGATCGATCCCTGTCGATGGGTCTATTTGGCTATTTTTCGTTCCAACCAGTGCACCACGACTGGTGTATCAAAAGCCGTGGTATGTGCTATCCTCTCCGTGGGGTAGTGCATATAAAAGATCCCTTGTGTCTAATAGAAAAATGCAACGGGTTTCCTTTCTGAGACTATATGTCAAAATTACTTTGTTTGACATCCAATAGCTGATCATTAATAAATCAATGTGCTCTAGTGGTGTGGTAAACAAACACACAAGCAAACCAACTCTGGGTTAACGAAGTACAGTCATTGGATTGCAGGGGCGTGACGTAGCCCAATAGTATATAGCGCTCGTTTAGGATCACGGTCAGTCTGGGATCGATCCCCGTCAGTGGATCCATTGGCCTATTTCTTGTCCCAGCCAGTGCACCACGACTGGTATATCAAAGTATGTGGTATGTGCTATCCTGTCTATGGGATGGTGCATATAAAAGATCCCTTGTTACTAAAGGAAACAAATGTGGCGGGTTTCCTCTCTAAGACTAAATGTCAAAATTACCAAAATGTTTGACACCCAATAGCCGATGATCAATCAATCAATCAGTCAGTGTGCTTTAGTGGTGTCAGTGCACAAAAAAACCTTTATTTTATTTGATTGCAGTAGCACTTGTAAGGAAATCTTCAGTCACTGTACAGTGCGAGCTTTAAACCAAACACACCCTGTGATGTGCTTCATAGATCGGTTCAAGTGAAGCACGGCGGAAGTGACAGCGCGGAGATAGATTGGTCGGCACTAGTCTTGTAGGTGAAGCCCACTTCTGTTCACATTCAAATTGGAGCCACGTCGTAGCCTTGGAGATCACGTCATAATCGTGAAAAGTGAAATCCCCAGTGAATACAGTTTGATGAGAAAGAAGCAAATGTAATTAAACATACTTGCTTACAACATTGTCTACATTTCAAAGCGCAGACCACCATGAAAATTTCATTTCAAAAACAGACTGCAAGGGAAACCATCATAACAGATAGACAAGCTGATAAATGTAACAAATACATGCACAGATGGATGGATGGATGGACAGAGTTCTTAGTGAAATATCAGACTGGCCCAAACCGTGTCTTATTATCTATAACTGTTTAACTTGTTTAAGTGTTGGGCTGTAAGGCGACGGTAATTACACTCAACAATGACCGGCGTCGGTGGCGTCGTGGTTAGGCCATCGGTCTACAGGCTAGTAGGTACTGGGTTCGCATCCCAGTCGAGGCATGGGATTTTTAATCCAGATACCGACTCCAAACTCTGAGTGAGTGCTCCCCAAGGCTCAATGGGTAGGTGTAAAACCACTTGCACCGACCAGTGATCCATAACTGGTTCAACAAAGGCCATGGTTTGTGCTATCCTGCCTGTGGGAAGCGCAAATAAAAGATCCCTTGCTGCCTGTCGTAAAAGAGTAGCCTATGTGGCGATAGCGGGTTTCCTCTAAAAAAAACAGTGTCAGAATGACCATATGTTTTACGTCCAATAGCCGATGATAAGATAAAAAAATCAATGTGCTCTAGTGGCGTCGTTAAATAAAACAAACTTTACTTTTTACACTCAACACATCCCTCTGTCCACGAGTTGCTCACACATTACGTGGTCATCATAATGACCGGAAGATGAATGTACAGGCTTGGATAATTAAAAATTTACGTTTTATAAATATTGTATCAATAGTTATTACTACCAACATGGATGTGTTACTTCTCAAGTTGTTACAAAATGTAGTCAACAGCAAATTTGAAACAAGTTTCCCTCTGATAGAGGCCCTAATAGCTCCTTCAGTTACATATTAAATTCATTTCTTGTTTACTATACCCGTGTCTGTATATCCATTGTGTTTGTCGTCGTGTTAATATTTCTAATTACTCATTGTTCCTTTTATTTCTTAATATTTATATTTTTGGTACATTGCATCATTGGAGGTAAAGCCCAGTTTGAGCTACTAGAAACATTAGGATACCAAGTCCACACTGGATGTGCAGACACCGATATTCTCAATTATAATAGGTTCAGACTATCAACTGCCAGCAGAAAGTTGGCCAACTTTCTACTGTCACATCTTCAACTGTCCATTTGCGCATCTGAGCGCTCTTACAACTCGATTCTCGTCGTATAACCCATTACTTGTTGATCTGAGCGCTCATACAACTCGATTCTCGTTGTATAACCCATTAGTTGTTGATCTGAGCGCTCTTACAACTCGATTCTCATCGTATAACCCATTAGTTGTTGATCTGAGCGCTCATACAACTCGATTCTCGTCGTATAACCCATTACTTGTTGATCTGAGCGCTCATACAACTCGATTCTCGTCGTATAACCCATTAGTTGTTGATCTGAGCGCTCTTACAACGCGATTCTCGTCGTATAACCCATTATTTGTTGATCTGAGCGTTCTTACACCTCGATTCTCATGTATAACCCATTCTCGTCGTATAACCCATTAGTTGTTGATCTGAGCGCTCTTACAACTCGATTCTCGTCGTATAACCCATTAGTTGTTGATCTGAGCGCTCTTAAAACTCGATTCCCGTCGTATAACCTATTAGTTGTTGATCTGAGCGCTCTTACAACTCGATTCTCGTCGTATAACTCATTAGTTGTTAATCTGAGCGCTCTTACAACGCGATTCTCGTCGTATAACCCCCATTAGTTGTTAATCTGAGCGCTCTTACAACGCGATTCTCGTCGTGTAACCCATTAGTTGTTGATCTGAGCGCTCTTACAACGCGATTCTCGTCGTATAACCCATTAGTTGTTGATCTGAGCGCTATTACAGCGCGATTCTCATGTATAACCCATTAGTTGTTGATCTGAGCGCTCTTACAACGCGATTCTCGTCGTATAACCCATTAGTTGATGATCTGAGCGCTCTTACAACGCGATTCTCGTCGTATAACCCATTAGTTGATGATCTGAGCGCTCTTACAACGCGATTCTCGTCGTATAACCAACCCATTAGTTGTTGATCTGAGCGCTCTTAAAACTCGATTCCCGTCGTATAACCAACCCATTAGTTGTTGATCTGAGCGCTCTTACAACGCGATTCTCGTCGTATAACCCATTAGTTGATGATCTGAGCGCTCTTACAACTCGATTCTCGTCGTATAACCCATTAGTTGATGATCTGAGCGCTCTTACAACGCGATTCTCGTCGTATAACCAACCCATTAGTTGTTGATCTGAGCGCTCTTACAACGCGATTCTCATGTATAACCCATTAGTTGTTGATCTGAGCGCTCTTACAACTCGATTCTCATCGTATAACCCATTAGTTGTTGATCTGAGCACACCCGTCTAAGTAGGGAGTTGGGGATATTACAACGCAACCGTCGAGTTGGCCAACATCGTTGTGACAGTTGACAATCTAAGCTTAGCATACGAAAATATATTTAATATGCAACTGTAGTGGTTAAAATATGATTTCTCAGTGGGATTCGTGTCGGTACGGCAGTACACTCACAACAGTCTCTTTAGCATTGTACGAGTATCACATTGAGTTTCCGTACAATCGTCTGTCCTAAATAAATAAAACAAGCATGTCACCAATGAAGAGAGATTGTTAATTCAACTTGGCATCACGAAAAGATAATCGCCCAGCAATTAGTATCGTTCTTATTCCCCCAGATTGATTTTTCCCAATACATTCATATACCCGACCAAAGACATATGTTGTGTCTTCTCATAAAACAAGATGTCTGAACCGGAACATTTTCTGTAGAGCCGTTGAAAGCGGAGAACCTCACGCCAGCTAGTCATGACAAAGAATCTAAGCAGCGCATTCGCGAAAAATTCCGTTGGCGGAATTAATTGGAATAAGGAAATAGGATTTGCGAAGGAAAGATGTTTGATTTATTGTGGAGGAAGTTCGATAGGCGTCCGAACTGATTCCAATAACCCACGGGATTTACAGACAAACGGAATTCGATAAGGGTTTTGACTTTTGATGACGCAAAACATTACTAGGTATGGAGGAAAGGAGGCAAGGGGGTAAACTTACGTAATGCTCAAGGGAGTGAGTCTAAACCGTTATATGGCGTTACAGTGTGTTGGTAAGTGTTCTAAAGACCGTTAGGTTATCATTTCAAAGAAATCAGTCACCGATAGCGGGCTTAGAACCCTCTACTAATCACCGATACCGGGCTCGGAGCCCTCTACTAATCACCGATACCAGGCTCGGAGCCCTCTACTAATCACAGATAGCGGGCTCGAAGCCCTCTACTAATCACAGATACCGGGCTCGGAGCCCTCTACTAATCACAGATAGCGGGCTCGGAGCCCTCTACTAATCACTGATAGCGGGCTCGAAGCCTTCTACTGATCGGGATCGGAGCCCTCTACTAATCACCGATAGCAGGCTCGGAGCCCTCCACTAATCAACGATAGCGGGCTCGGAGCCCTCCACTCATCACCGATAGCGGGATAGGAGCCCTCTACTAATCACCGATATCGGGCTCGGAGCCCTCCACTCATCACCGATAGCGGGCTCGGCACCCTCTACTAATCACAGATAGCGGGCTCAGAGCCCTCCACTCATCACCGATACCGGGCTCGGAGCCCTCCACTCATCACCGATAGCGGGCTCGGCACCCTCTACTAATCACAGATACCGGGCTCAGAGCCCTCCACTCATCACCGATACCGGGCTCGGAGCCCTCCACTCATCACCGATAGCGGGATCGGAGCCCTCTACTAATCACCGATACCGGGCTCAGAGCCCTCCATTCATCACAGATAGCGGGATAAGAGCCCTCCACTCATCACCGATACCGGGCTCAGAGCCCTCTACTAATCACCGATACCGGGCTCAGAGCCCTCCACTCATCACCGATATCGAGCTCGGAGCCCTCCAATCATCACCGATACCGGGCTCGGGGTCCTGTACTAATCACCGATACCGGGCTCGGAGCCTTCTACTAATCACAGATAGCGGGCTCGGAGCCCTCTACTAATCACAGATACCGGGCTCAGAGCCCTCCACTCATCACAGATAGCGGGAAGAGAGCCCTCCACTCATCACCGATACCGGGCTCTGAGCCCTCTACTAATCACCGATACCGGGCTCAGAGCCCTCCACTCATCACCGATATCGAGCTCGGAGCCCTCAAATCATCACCGATACCGGGCTCGGGGCCCTGTACTAATCACCGATACCGGGCTCGGAGCCTTCTACTAATCACCGATATCGGGCTCGGAGCCCTCTACTAATCACAGATACCGGGCTCAGAGCCCTCCACTCATCACCGATACCGGGCTCGGAGCCTTCTACTAATCACCGATATCGGGCTCGGAGCCCTCTACTAATCACCAATACCGAGCTCGGAGCTCTCCACTCATCACCGATATCGGGCTCGAAGCCTTCTACTAATCACCGAAGTTTTATTGTCAGCCCCTTGTTTACAATTAGAACAACACATGCCAAGGGTAAAACATGGGTTGTGTACATAAAAATAATAAAACAACATAATATAATACTTTAGGGTACTGGCTTGCAAACCCCACCTCACCCCACCCCCACCCCCTCTCCATCCCCACGCCTCTCTCTCTCTCTCTCTCTCTCTCTCTCTCTCTCTCTCTCTCTCTCTCTCTCTCTCTCTCATCAATGTAGCTATCCATTTATCTTTCTCTCACGCAAAAAAAACTACACACTTTCATCCTTTTCCATTCTATGAACGACGTACATAAATATTTAAAATACGCACATGATATATATATATATATATATATCGACACATACACACATACACACACATATATATATACATATGTATGTATCTACATTATTAATGCGTGGACCGCTGGGAACAAGACGATGCACAAGGAAAGTTACAAAAATTAGGTCTGTTCAAAGAGAGAATAATACATTGACCACTTGGTGAAGAATTTATTAAGATTGTTCTTACTAAGATAAATACATTTTTCTACTTTATATCTTTGTTTAGCTTCGTTTTGGAAGTGTATAATATTTAATTGGACCCTTTGCACTTTACATTTATATATAAAATATTTAGCTAATAATAGTAGCAGGTCAAAAACATTATCTGTTTTAATATGATCTTTACATCCAAATATCACTAGCTCAAGAGAAAGCTTTAAATTACATACATGCTTACATGAGTTTGATAACCAATTTAAATAATCATTCCAAAAGTTCTGAACAATTTTACATTCCCAAAATAAATGCAATATAGATTCTTTTCCTTCATGACAAAACGTACACGTTTCACTGTCAGTTAATTTTAATTTATATGCGAAACTATTAGTAGTTAATATTCTATGAAGTATTCTATATTGGAACCATCTAAGTTTTATTTCTTGCGTGGTTACAAATGGTTTTAAATAATAGTGTGCCAATTAAGGTCTGAAATAAAATAATTTTGCCATTTTGATATTGCAGAATTTGGCTTTTCAGAAGTTACAAGTGTGTAATAATATAGTTTCGAGCCATTTCTGATAGAACAAAGGTTTCGTTGAACGGGAGAATCATCTAAAGGAATATTTGTTTCTATTATATTCAGTTTCGTCTTCCTAAGGTAAGCCTTAAGTGAGTTAATAACTCCTTGATACTTTAAAAAAGATGCATTTAATTTGTATAAATTATTAAATGCGGTTAAAGCTAAAAAGTTGCCGTACTCATCAACAAGATCACAGATTTGAGATACACTTTTCCCAAGCCATTTCTTTTTTTAAAAAGATTTGCTGTTAATTTTTATATTGGAATTATAAAAATCTGGCTCTGATAAAAAGTCTTCAAAAGATGAAACATTAATTAATAACGAGAAGTCAAGGAATGCAATGATACAGTCGTGTTTTAAGCACAATTGGGGGAAATCATTACCAAATAGAGATACGTTACGGAGTTGTGGAAAACATGCAAAAAGAATAGGTTTCCATTTTGGATCTTTGGTTTCCAATTTTCGTAGTCATGTAATTTTCAAAGCTTTAGCATAGTTAAATATGTCTATCATTCCGAGACCTCCCTCATTAACAGGTTTACACAAAGTTATTCTTTTTAGCCTGTCTGGCTTTTGATTCCATACAAATGTAAATAACATCGTGTGCAATTCTTTCTGAAATGTTTTCGATGGATTTGGTAATGTTAGAAGTAGATAACTAAGCTTACATATTAACAGAGATTTTATTATAGCTATTCTTCCAAGTGGTGTTAACAACCTTCTCATCCATGTATTTATAATTTGTTTAATTTCAAAAAGTTTAGAATTATAATTAAGTTTGGTCATTTCATTCAAGTCGGTACTAAAAATAATTCCAAGTGCTTTAAATGAAGGAGGATTCCATTTTAAGATTAAGATTTTGTAAATATCGTATTGGACTATTCCTAAGAGAGCCAATACAGATTACCTCTGATTTATCATAATTAATATTGAGTCCTGATAATTCGGAAAGAATATTCAAGGTATTTATTGCTTCTTCAAAGGACGTTCTACTACCATCAAGTATAAAATCAGTATCATCGGCATACTGTGAAATTAGGTATTCTTTATTGTTTATTGAAATGCCTTTAATTTTCTTATTTTTACGTACAAGTCCTGCAAGAATTTCTACACAGATAAGAAATATATAAGGAGATAATGGATCACCTTGCCTACAGCCTCTATATATACTAAATGATGAAGACACATTTCCATTAACTATAACACTTGATTTTATATTTTGGTAAAAAACAGAAATCCAGCGTTTAATATCTGTTCCAAATCCGAAAAAGTCAAGGGTTTTATGTATGTATGACCATGAAATGGAGTCGAATGCTTTTTCGAAATCTACTCGTAGAAATATTCCTGGAATATTATGCGATTCAGCATAATACAAAATATCATACAATATACTTATATTATCACCAATATAACGACCCGGCATGAAACCAGTTTGATCTTCGTTAATAAGAAAATGAAGTACTTCTTTAATTCGTTCGGATATACACGCAGATGCTAATTTATAGACAACATTTAGGAGTGATATCGGTCACCAGTTGCTAAGAAAACATTTCGGTTTATCACCTTTAGGTATGCAAGTTATTACAGTTTCTGAGTAACAGATAATTCACCACTAATAAAAGCATAATTAAGGGATCTGAGAACAAAATAGCCTATGTCTTTCCAAAAACATTTGAAGAATTCTGCAGAAAAGCCGTCTGATCCTGGACTTTTATTATTTTTTGTGCGCTTCAATGCATTTGATAATTCCTCATAGGTTAATAAACCTTCTACAGAATCATCCTGTTCTTTACTTAATTTGTTTAAATCTTGATCTGAAAGTAAATAATTTAGATTGGCGTCACTTATACTTTCTTTATGAGAATAAAGCTTTTGATAAAATTCTTTTGTTTCGTTTTGAATTAATGTTTTCAAAGTCTAAATGATCGCTTTTTTCTAAGGATTCTATTTCTTCAATAAATTTTTCTTTCCGTCTACTATTTTCTTTTTTCAAATAAGATGAGTAGGAAATCGTTTTGCCTCGTAAGCCTTCTACTAATTACCGATATCGGGCTCGGAGCCTTCTACTAATTACCGATAGCGGGCTCGAAGCCCTCCACTCATCGCCGATACCGGGCTCGAAGCCCTCCACTCATCACAGATACCGGGCTCGAAGCCCTCCACTCATCACCGATAGCGGGCTCGAAGCCCTCCACTCATCACCGATACCGGGCTCGGAGCCCTCCACTCATCACAGATACCGGGCTCGAAGCCCTCCACTCATCACAGATACCGGGCTCGAAGCCCTCCACTCATCACCGATACCGGGCTCGGAGCCCTCCACTCATCACAGATACCGGGCTCGAAGCCCTCCACTCATCACCGATAGCGGGCTCGGAGCCCTCCACTCATCACAGATAGCGGGTTCGGAGCCCTCCACTCATCACCGATACCGGGCTCGAAGCCCTCCACTCATCACCGATACCGGGCTCGGAGCCCTCCACTCATCACAGATACCGGGCTCGAAGCCCTCCACTCATCACCGATAGCGGGCTCGGAGCCCTCCACTCATCACAGATAGCGGGTTCGGAGCCCTCCACTCATCACAGATAGCGGGTTCGGAGCCCTCCACTCATCACCGATAGCGGGCTCGGAGCCCTCCACTCATCACAGATAGCGGGTTCGGAGCCCTCCACTCATCACCGATAGCGGGCTCGAAGCCCTCCACTCATCACTGATACCGGGCTCGGAGCCCTCCACTCATCACAGATAGCGGGTTCGGAGCCCTCCACTCATCACAGATAGCGGGTTCGGAGCCCTCCACTCATCACCGATAGCGGGCTCGGAGCCCTCCACTCATCACAGATAGCGGGTTCGGAGCCCTCCACTCATCACCGATAGCGGGCTCGAAGCCCTCCACTCATCACTGATACCGGGCTCGGAGCCCTCTACTAATCACCGATACCGGGCTCGGAGCCCTCTACTGATCATCGATAGCGGGCTGGGAGCCCTCTACTGATCACAGATAGCGGGCTCGGAGGAACTGGAGTCGTGAACAGACGTTATTGACGGGACACGCCGAGTGTTACAAGTAAAGCCCGGTAATAATTAATTAGCATGGAGATGTGGCGCTACGAGCTGGCGACTCGTGTGAACTCTGCAGTCTGCATGTATCACCGGCACGTACAGCAACCCTAGTGGCACTCATAGCTCACAATGATTTCATTAACATTGATTTCTTTTGTTGCATTTTTATTAAATTTGGAATTGCAGATTTCATTTTTTTTAAATTCATACATATCCCTCTCATCCTAGTTCATTAATATATCTGTCCTGGGCAGACAGTTCAGGGCAGCGAGCTTAAACATTCTTTCAATACAACATAAAACACTACCAGCAGCACAAGTACAGTTACCATACTCCTCATCATTTCATCATCACCATCACCATCATCATCATCATAACCATCATCATCATCATCATCATCACCATCACCACCATCATCATCACCATCATCATCACCATCACCACCATCATAATCATCACCATCAAAACCACCACCATCATCATCATCACCACCACCACCACCACCACCACCACCACCACCACCACCACCACCACCACCATCATTATCATCATCATCATCATCATCATCAAAACCATCACCATCATCATCATCACCACCACCACCACCATCACCACCACCATCATCACTATCATCATCATCACCATCATCACCATTATCATGATCATCATCATTATCATCACCACCACCACCACCATCATAATCACCACCATCAATATCACCACCATCAATATCACCATCATCATCATCACTATCACCATCATCATCATCATCACCATCATCATCATCACCACCACCATAACCACCATCACCACCAGCAGCAGCATTAATTAAAATAGATTAACCCCTATTAAAGATCCCAGTTATTACAGATAACAATGTACCAAGTAGGTATCTTAGCGGGTCAAAGTTCAAAGTACCCTCACTTTTCACGATCTTTGCTTGGAACTAGTCTCAGTGTATCATATACCACTGCGCTGAAAATGTACCGGAAGCCACTAAATTAACATAGCAAGTTTACATACAAACGGCTTAAGCTGTCATTTTCTTGGATTTAGTTAAAAGATGGGTAGTTGTAGTATTTGTATCTATGGTGTATACCTCAGCCGAAACGAGAGGCGAGACGTAGCCCAGTGGTAAAGCGGTCGCTTGATGCGCGGTCGGTTTGGGATCCATCCTCGTCGGTGGGCCCATTGGGCTATTTCTCTCTCTTGCCAGTGCACCACGACTGGTACATCAAAAGGCCGTGGTATGTGCTATCCTGTCTATGGGATGGTGCATATAAAAGATCCCTTGCTGCTAATCGAAAAGAGTAGCCCAAGAAGTGGCGACAGCGGGTTTCCGCTCTCAATATCTGGGTGGTCCTTAAACATTTGTCTGACGCCATATAACCGTAAATAAAATGTGTTGAGTGCGTCGTTAAATAAACATTTCCTTTCTTCAACCGAAACGTTGTATACAGAGTAGATTTCACTACATGCTAGGTTTGACGTCTATGAGACAAGATTTTACCACATGGTAGGTTTGACGTCTATGAGAGTAGATTTTACCACATGCTAGATTTGACGTCTATGAGACAAGATTTTACCACATGCTAGGTTTGACGTCTATGAGAGTAGATTTTACCACGTTAGGTTTGACGTCTATGAGAGTAGATTTTACCACATGTTTGGTTTGGCGTCTATGAGAGCTGATGTTACCACGTTAGGTTTGGCGTCTATGAGAGCTGATGTTACCACATATTAGGTTTGGCGTCTATGAGAGTTGATGTTACCACATGTTAGATTTGGCGTCTATGAGAGCTGATGTTACCACATATTAGGTTTGGCGTCTATGAGAGTTGATGTTACCACATGTAGATTTGGCGTCTATGAGAGCTGATGTTACCACATGTTAGGTTTGGAATCTATGAGAGCTGACGTTACCACATATTAGGTTTGGCGTCTATGAGAGCTGATGTTACCACATGTTAGGTTTGGCGTCTATGAGAGCTGACGTTACCACATATTAGGTTTGGCGTCTATGAGAGCTGATGTTATCACGTGTTAGGTTTGACATCTATGAGAGCTGATTTTGTAAAATTATAAACGAACTACAGAGTGTATTTTAAATACACTCTGTAGTTCGTTTACGTTAAACGGCAAATATTCGTGTTACCAAAATATGTAAATTAAGCTTAAAAGATACGTTATCTACTGAAGTCCAGGACAGATTCTTGATGTGACTGTTTGGTATGGTCCGGAGCTCTGATGATACTAGATTTTTGCAAGAAAACTTTTAGACATACATTTTATTGAAGACTCAGAATGTGTGACAATTCAAAAAAACTTCAACCGATTAAAAAACAAAAATCCCACACATTTACTCGTTTACTACAGTTGAAAGGTTTAGGTTGTGAAATGTTGGACGCATTTGCAAGTGATCAAGTGTCTCAGAACAAAATGTCACTAGACTAGTATCTTAACAACAAAATGCTTCCAATACTTTACACTTTAAAAAACAATTACGAAGTAATTTTATTTCATTGGGATTGTTATATCCATTAACGAATTCAAAAGGGAATTATTTGTTCGACTAACATATTTAGTAAAGAAATACCAACAGAGCTAAAATGTAAGAAAAAATGTAACAAATAAAGATGATGGCAGACATTTCCATATTAAATAGCTATTGGCGTTAGTTGTTTGTGTTTTCAATTTGGTTAAGTGCTCACTGCAATCAAGAAAACACCAAGCACGACAACTGGGTCCTCACGAGAATACGTTGTCTATTACTAACATCTTTCGTTGTAATGCCTGAAAGCTTTCTTGGGTCTGGAGGTGTGATAATATTTACAACACGCCGAAATTCAGTGCGAAAACCATTTACAGCAAGGAGGGGAGTTTATTAGACGCATTCGCCAAGAAGACTTAAATCACTTGACACGTTGTTGTATGTGCACCCAGTCAAACAGTGATTCTGCGGAAATGAGACAGGACAATTTACTTTTCAAACAGAAATAATTTCCTTGGGGATATGAATGGACGAGTACTGTGTGTGTGTACGTGACGGCGTGTGTGCGCGCGTGCGTGCGTGTGTTAGAGAAAGTTCAAACTACCTTGTGAGCAAAAGCCGATATGTATTCAAAATATATAGATCTAGCACATTAATGGTGAACCTTTCAATATTAGCATAACGTAAAACTGGCATTTTGCACCTCCATAAGACTACTTTCTCTAAAATTACGCCCCCCCCCCCCCCCCCCCCCCGTTTCAGTGTCACTGTGAAGAAATTTGAACATTATTGGGTTTGCTTATTGTATGTTTGTTTCTTTGACAACAAATGGCTATATCCACTTTATGAGTAACATTGTATTGTATATATTTTTTTATCAAGATAAAATTAAAGTTTGTTTTGTTTAACGATATCACTAAAGTACATCGATTTATTCATCATCGGCTATTCGACGTCAAACATTTGGTAATTTTAATAAATCAAACAAACATTGAACAAAACAAACTTTAACTTTATAAGAAAGAACTAAAATAATTATATTCGCAATAACATAAATACTTAGCATACAAGATACATTACAAGATATGTACAAGGCTAAATGCACTCACTCTCGGAGTTCTGAATATAAGATACATTACAAGATATGTACAAGGCTAAATGCACTCACTCTCGAAGTTCTGAATACAAGATACATTACAAGATATGTACAAGGCTAAATGCACTCACTCTCGGAGTTCTGAATATAAGATACATTACAAGATATGTACAAGGCTAAATGCACTCACTCTCGAAGTTCTGAATACAAGATACGTACACGGCTAAATGCACTCACTCTCGGAATTCTGAATACAAGATACGTACACGGCTAAATGCACTCACTCTCGAAATTCTGAATACAAGATACGTACACGGCTAAATGCACTCACTCTCGGAGTTTTGAATACAAGATACATTACAAGATGCGGACAAGGCTAAATGCACTCACTCTCGGAGTTCTGAATACAAGACACATTACAAGATACGTACAAGGTTAAATGCACTCACTCTCAGAGTTCTGAATGTAACGGTAAATTGCCGCTGTTGTTTATTAATACATGTATAGTGGTGATACAAAGGGAAAATGTACATGTTTAGCATGAAGACACCAAAAATAAACTTAAAAGATCTAATGGACGGAATTTCAGATAGCAGAATTAGTTTTTAAAAACTACGCGATAACGATAACTTTCAAAGCAACATCGCAAAGCTTTGACGGGCCCCGCCGATAAGAAGTGAAAATGTTTGGTGTAAATCTATACACAAGTAGCGTACAGAGTGTCTTCGCTATCTGGCGTTCAAGTGTATTGGCTAACACGTCAGAGCAAAAACAGGGATCTTCAAAAGCAGTAGCAGTAATGAAACACGGCAAAAGGCGTAGCGGAGCATCATTGTAATTATAGACAGCTTTCAAAAGACATGTAAACCGAACAGAAGAGGAAGAACAGCGAATGTTAAATCCAATTATGGCGAGTTTGTTGAGAAGTGCTAACACACCACAAAAATATATCATTCTGAATGGAAGGGAAAACAGCAGGGAATTACACAACTTTAGCTTAAAAAGAAAACCATATGATTACTTAATGCATTAAAGAGAGAAAGTGTTGCATATGTATAATATAGAGTGTGACCGACAAGACATGACCCCGTGTATAACCGGCACCTGTACATGGAATACTCTAGCAATGTCCTTTATGCATACAAAGTCATACATTTTAACGTTGTGGAAAAAGCCATTAGTGGTTTATATTTATTGTTTGTCTTAAAGCAAACCCCACCTTGGTGTCTAGTGGTTATGGCTGGTCGACACTAGGTTCGCCTCCCGGGACCAGCTCCCACCCAGAGCGAGTTGGACGACTCAATAGATAGGTGTAGGGCCACTACACCAACGTCTTGTTTCACTAACCACTAACAACTAACCACTAATGTACTGTTCTGAACAGATAGCCAGATAGCCGAGGTGTGTGCTTGAACCTCAATTGGATATAAGCTTGAAAATAAATATAACTGAAATAAAAGCAAATGAATGAGTAAAAATAAACTGAACAGGACTGAGTGAACCGAACTGAAAGACAGTATAATGTTGAACTATAATAACAATAATTATGGGACTGTGTGTACGACATGGTTAAGTATGTAATAAACTATATTATACATATCGTATATAATCCGTGTAATAACAATATTACGTTCAACCCCATGACGTCACGACTGCATAAAACATTCCAATACGGATTTGTAAAATAACACCCCAGTGTTTTAAGAATATATGTAGTTAAAGTCGTGTGCGACCATTGGCAAAAACATATTCCAAACAAGATCTACCCACGAGTTGTGTCAATATGTTATGACACTCGCGCGTGTGTCGTACTGAATGTATCAACGGCTAACTTTACATATTGAGTACAACACACGGTCGTGTAATAGCGTATACACGTGGTGTCTTGGCTCGCTAAAAATAGACGGGTAATACGTATGACTGGAGACCTGGCTAACATGATGACGTCAGTACACGGCCACCGTGATGTCGACAGCAATCTGAACGCTGACGCTGAATGTGTTCACTGTTATTAGTCTCAGTGACTGGAGACCTGGTTAACACGATGACGTCAGTACACGGCCACTGGAGACCTGGTTAACACGATGACGTCAGTACACGGCCACCGTGATGTCGACAGCAATCTGAACGCTGATGCTGAACGTGTTCACTGTTATTAGTCTCAGTGACTGGAGACCCGTGTCTTTGACAGCTCATTCCAACTGACCTTTCAGAAACACGACACATTCCCATATACTGCTCGGTGGGATAGAATATGAATTTTCTGTCAAATCACGCCTGACATTTGTTGTGAACAACATCTAGCAACTTATTCGTTTAAATGGGGGTCGAACGTAGCCCAGTAGTAAAGCGTTTCCCGATGAGCGGTCGATCTAGGATCGATTTCCGTCGGTGGGCCCATTGAGCTATTTCTCCGTTCCATGATCTAGTGGTGTCGTTAAACAAAACAAACTTTATTTCTTGTCCCAGCCAGTGTACCATGACTGGTATATCAAAGACTGTGGTATGTGCTACCCTGTCTGTGGGATGGTGCATATAAAGATTTTTTTACTACTAATGGGAACAAGTAGCGGGGTTTCTCTCTAAGTCTATATGTCAAAATTATCAAATGTTTGATATCCAATAGCCAGTGTGCTCTAGTGGTGTCGTTAAACAAAACTGACTTTAAATTAAGCAGTAGGCGTACATATACCATTAATAGCGTCCCACTTGTATTTAGCATAAGGAAGAGGGTTTCGTATGTTGACGTATCCTGGTTTTTCTTTATGCAATAAAATATGTTTTCAGTCTAGTTCGGTTTGACACAAAAATATGGGATTGTTGTGGAAAAGGTTCGGTTCGTGCTGAAGAATACATGAATCCTTATTATGTTAGCGATCTGCGGGGTCTACATTGTCCAACTGAAGAGTCTGTCATTGGGGGATACTAAACTGCAGATACCACGTAGTGAAATTACCAGTGCGCTTGCTTTTTGACGTTCTGTTGTTATTACCCCACTAGACCCTTGCCAATTATATCTGCCACGATCCATCTAATCCGAACCATTTTATGACGTCCCAGGGAGCTTATACACTAATTAAGCAGAGCTCATCAAAATTCGTCTATCCCGCCAATTTCCATATTTATTGCTAGTCGTGGGATTCAGCTGCATGTAAATTGTATCAAACTATACGCTCGTAAACGAACGGCTGTGTTGTGTGCACTTCGTATGATATTGGTGTAATCTCGTCCATTATTGTCTCAGTATGGGGATTACGACGCGCGGCTAGTTTGCCTTGACTCGCGGGAATGGCGGCACGTGTAATGCGAGATTATAGCATAATCATTTCACTATTTCATATCTGCATTTTAGTATCATCTCGATGTCGGACATAACTCATTCGGAACACCTCGACCCATTACGGCTTCTCCGGTATCCAAGCGCTGATGCATAAATCGGAGTAATAAATATCAGACTTATTAAAATGGCCTCTCTATCTCTGTCTCAGTCTCTCTTTATATATATATATATATATATATATATATATATATATATATATATCCCTCTGTCTGTCTCTCTCTCTCTCTCTCTCTCTCTCTCTCTCTCTCTCTCTCTCTCTCTCTCTCTCTCTCTCTCTCTCTCTCTCTACTTGAGGTCCTCAGATTAAAAATAAAATACACACATCAAAATAAATTTAGAATTTACTAATTTGTTACCTGTGTTTTAAAAGTTGGGATCACGAGTGTACTTTCTATCATATTGTAGTGACCGTTTCCATCATTGTATCTGCAGCACAATTTGCTTATTAGACAAGACAAGACAATTTCCATTCAGCATAAAGGCCATAGGCCCATAATACAGTCAGAAACTGTTATACGTGTTTGCACATGTGTAATATTTGCACAGTATGCTATAGGTATATATTTAAATATTTAAGTATTTCTAAGTTTTTGCACATTATAAAGATAAAAACATACATTGAATAATACATCCAAATTTTCTGTTGTCGTAATTTTTTAAATATAAATTTAGATATATGGTGATCTCTTAGTACATTATAATGCTTACATACAAGCAGAATATGGAGTTCATCCTCAATATATCTTAATCCATGATCTAGGCAATATGGACAGTCTTTCAGTGTAGGCTATGTTGTTATATTTTCCTTGGTCAACAGAAAGTCTAAAGTTACTAATCTAAACATTGTATAAATTACTTTAAGATAAACAAGGATTTCATAAGTGAGATAACGTTCTACATTTAACATTTACTACATCTAAACCTTGTATAAATTACTTTAAGATAAACAGGGATTTCATAAGTGAGATAACGTTCTACATTTAACATTTACTACATCTAAACCTTGTATAAATTACTTTAAGATAAACAGGGATTTCATAAGTGAGATAACGTTCTACATTTAACATTTACTACATCTAAACCTAGAATAAATTACTTTAAGATAAACAGGGATTTCATAAGTGAGATAACGTTCTACATTTAACATTTACTTATAATAAAAAGTATCAGATAAACCAGTAACACAACTATACCAATTTTGTTGAAGATTATCAAACAATCGTTGTCTAAATTTAAATATAAACAATTTTACATCTCCAACATCCTGAGCCATCCAAACATAGCCAAATCCTGATCTGAAAAGAATATTTTTAATATAAGTCACCCATGTGATGCGTCCTGCTTCATCCAGTGTCTGTAGCATTTTATAACATTCACTTGTAATAGCCTACACCAATACTTAATAGCTCTAGTAGTGTAAAGGAGTTCTACCACATTCACCTAAAGCCATAATATTACTGGTGTTTTTCTCTAATTTTAAAAACCATTTACACATTTTAATCTGAACATCTTCAATAATTTTACAGTAACAAGTACCCCGTACTTCTGAACCATAACATAAAATTGGTGTTACCATAGAATCAAACATCTTAAAGAGATCTTTACAAGGAATATCACCAAATTTCTTTTGATACCTATATATTGCCATTATGGCTTTTTGACCTTGTGCTGCAAGACAAGTTTGGGTTTTAGTCCACATTAGTTTAGGTGTAAACAGAATACCTAAATATCTATAATATGAGACAACCTCAATACTATTTCCATTTAAAAAAAAAAAAATTTCATAATTATTTTGGTCTTTCTTAAATTCACAGCCATACCTGTAGTATTACAAAACACTTCTAATGCATTAATTTTCTTTTGTAGTTGTAAAGGAGTGTCAGAAACAGTTGATACATCATCAGCAAACATAAGAACATATATTTTATTTACAATCATTTGATATAAAAACACCTTGTCCACCACACACTTCCATAGTTTTTACAAGCCTATTTATAAAAATAATGAAAATTTGTGGACTCAATATACATCCTTGTCGGGTGCCGATATTACAATGAAAATAATCTGACAAGCCATTTGATGTTCTTACACAAACACTTAGTTTAGTATACATTGATGAAATTACAGATAAATATTGACCACATATTCCAACTTCAGCAAGACTTTTTAAAAGAAATGTATAATTAACATTATCAAAAGCCTTAGAAAAATCTACAAAAAGACAATACAATCGACCTTTTCTTTCCAGGCATATTTTTACACAAGAGCTTGCAGTGAAAAAAAATATGATCAACAGTAGAATAATCTGGTCTGAAGGCTGCTTGAGATTCGTCAATAATATTATTGTTATCACACCATTCTTGAAGCCTTGTACTAAGAATAGAAGTAAACACCTTACATGTGGTATCAATTAGTGATATACCTCTGTAAATGTTGACATCCTCTTTATTACCCGATTTGGAATTTGCTTATTTGTCATTATGTTTGGAACATTTTGGGTGTATGGCTCTATTTAAGACCAGGCGCATGTACAGGACTTTTAGCAAGCAGGGTGGGGGTATACACTGTGGCGACCGAAGTTTATAAGGGGGTCGAGTCAAGCTCCTCAGGAAAATATAATGAGAAGAAAAATTAAAATACGTTTGAGCTGGGACGATTTTTGACCCTTGAAACACTCCCCCTGCACACACGCCTGAAAACACCCAACTTTGTGTTAGGTCTATAATCATCTGGGTTAACATGATTGTTTAACCACTGTGTTACCGAGACTCGTCTCCTATATCGAGACTACGTTATTGAGGTAGTCATCCGTTACATTATAAGGTTAATCCTACATGACAATGACCAAATTACCCATCACGACAAAGCGCAGGCGCGTGCAAGCTGTACACACACACAGCAGGTGGGTGCGGCGAAATGAAACGACAGTAACCAGTCGCCGCCATACTTTCTCATTTAAGTGACGTAACGATGTTTCCGCTTCCGTCGTTATGTCACAATTTGTACGTGGCGTCATTAGAACGTTGAAGCGAACGAATGTAATAGACGTATAGGTCTGTTAATTATTGATATCATGACATATGTTGAAAACTGAAAGACAAACAAAAACACACGGGTAACAATGGGATTAATTGAAATATATGAATACTGAATGAGATGTCACGTGTTGGGAGGAAACCCCGTAACTAACACGTCTGTCGCATGGTCGACATTTAGCTAACTAAAACCTTTGTGTTTGTCTGTGTCGACAATTTGTATAATGCTTCCGTGTAGTATATTCTTCTGTCAAAGTATCAGATAGAAGATTTAAAAATGATGATTAACACAGTCTAAGTACCAGCTGTATTTCTCTCTCTCTCTCTCTCTCTCTCTCTCTCTCTCTCTCTCTCTCTCTCTCTCTCTCTCTCTCTCTCTCTCTCTCTCTCTCTCTCTCTCTCTGTGTCGTTCGTTCGCTCATTCTTTTTCTGTTATATAGCTACATTAATATCAGTTTTGTTTTTCCTTTCCTTATCGTCTTGTGCGTAGGGCTACTTAAGTCCAATCGATTAAACTATGAAACAAATAAAATAACGTTTGATCAATTAAATGTGCATATATATAAATCTCATCAGATTCTGGGCGTTATTTCTGATCAAACAAAAATATTATGCAATAAACGCCAAGTCAATTGCGTATTAAAAACAAATATTAATCTAATTTCGTCATGAAACAGTGTTGTTTTTAATTTATCCACACTGCTGTGTCTGGTTTTACGTTTATAGAAAAAGCGCGTAATAACATCCGTCACGGACAGAGCGCGCCCCGCGGAGGGATATTACTATTATTAGTGACAATAAAATGGACGCCGTTTTCCTCAGATCAATAGCCGTGTTATTACGTCCAGGAAATGTCGACTGACATTATAAATTGTCTTTTTACAACAGAATTTAGGCAGTGCAGCCAAAAAGACGTCCAAGCTGTAACGTTGTAGGAAAACGTACACAAGCACGAACGTCTGAGCGGGTTCTACAAACACAGACGTGTCGTGACATGAGTCTTGTTGACACCGCTCTAAACCTAGTTAATGCAGGCTTCATTTGTTTGCTTTCATTTTGTAGATGATATTTCGTGGATGATTATTTCAGTACATTTCGCTAATAGCGGCGCGAGAAGTAATCTCGTCGTGAGTGTGTGGGACATCACGTGATTTTGTTTGAATGCAACCACAAACTAAAATAAAATAAAATTCGCTTTATGATCTTTATTTGCATTAAATGAGTTTAAAACGGACCAACGGATTGTTTCTTAAACAATCTCATAAACGATTTTAAAAGATGTTTTTTCACAATGAAAAAAATATCGTAATAAGAATAATTCGACTGAAAAGACAGTTATATTTTTGCGTCCTGTTTTAGTTAGTTTTATTTTCTATGTGCTTATGATGACTATCAAGTTAAGGATATTTAATGAAATTACAACAGGGACATTGTAATTTTAACAAGCATTAACGTGACGCTGTAAACAGACATACTGTCACATGGCAAGAAAGCACATGAACAGAGGTAAACACAAGGGTTGGGGCTAGGGGACCCGTTCCACTAAAAATATTCAAGTGCCCTTTTGTCCTCTTTTTTTTTTCTTCACTGAGATGCCATTTTGACCAGTTGGTGCCTTTTTCTCATTTGTACCCTCTCCTGGAAAATATTTTTTTGACATTTAGTATTAGGCCTACACGGAAAAGGTCATAATACACAGAAACTTTACAACATATCTTCAACTGTGTTCCAGTAAAAACATGTTTTGAGTGTGTCGTGAAAAAGGATTTCTTCAATTAAATATCGTGACGCTAAACAAGTCAATGTCTAAGGTAATAAGTATTTCCGCCATTTCTTAAAGCCTCTCCTCGTTTCCATGACGCATACCGCATTACATGAAATTAATGTTTACCTGCTACAAACATTATGGCGACAAGAAACACTTATTGGATTCGCCAAAATTGATCATTTCAGCAAGACGTTTTAGTAATGTGTTAGTTAACGGTAAAACATTTTTTTAATAAGACTAAGACGAAATATTTCACACTGCCAAATAACTAGGATTCCTAAAGCAAGGGATGCAACTCTCGGAGTAAAGAACGACTATTCCATCTGTTTCTTCATCATTTGCTTCCCCTGGCGTATGTAATTTCAAGAGTTTCATTTCATTTTATGTTCGTGTTTATTTTATAAAGGTTAAAGTACGCTATCATGGACACATTCTTAACAGGCCCGTACGCACGGGGGGGGGGGGGGGGGGGGTGCGACGGGGGTGTACGCACCCCCACAAATTACTAAAGGTCCACTTTTCTCTATTAAATTTAAATAACGTTACGTAATCGTTGTTGTTTTGAGGGGTTATTTTTATGTTGATTGGTCCCATCACGAACAATTCACACCCACCCATTAAAAATCCTGCGTACGGGCCTGCTTAATTTAGTAGATAATTAGAGTTATTTGTCCATCCAGCACAATGGGTTAGTGGTTAGCGAGAGAGTGTTACACCTCCCCACCGAGATATTAAACTCACTGTAGGTGGGAGCCGGTGACGGGTTGCGAACCCAGTCCCTACCAGACTTAAGGCTGGACTCGTACACTGCAAAGAAGGACGTAGGTAGAAATCAATTCGCGGTACATGGACTTGGACTTAGTATCTGACCATCTCAAGTGTAAAGTCGTTGGCAAGCTTTTATCGAGTTTTATCCAGACATTTCCAAGTTTTCAGGTGCAATGTATTTCACACGTGGACATCGCATATCCAAGGAAGGTTGTCCTGAACATCACGTGTAAAGGTGCTGATCTACAAGTGGTGGTACACAAATGCCTGGCCCCGTTTTACGAAGAGATCTTAAAGGTGCTGATCTACAATTGGTGGTACACAAATGCCTGGCCCCGTTGTACGAAGCGATCTTAAAGGTGCTGATCTACAAATGGTGGTACACAAATGCCTGGCCCCGTTTTACGAAGAGATCTTAAAGGTGCTGATCTACAATTGGTGGTACACAAATGCCTGGCCCCGTTGTACGAAGCGATCTTAAAGGTGCTGATCTACAAATGGTGGTACACAAATGCTGTGCCCCATTGTACGAAGCGATCTTAAAGGTGCTGATCTACAAATGGTGGTACACAAATGCCTGGCCCCGTTGTACGAAGCGATCTTAAAGGTGCTGATCTACAAATGGTGGTACACAAATGCCTGGCCCCGTTGTACGAAGCGATCTTAAAGGTGCTGATCTACAAATGGTGGTACACAAATGCCTGGCCCCGTTGTATGAAGCGATCTTAAAGGTGATGGTCTTTGGTTATTATAGCTAATAGTTCATGCTTTATTTTTGTCATCAAAATGGAGTTCAAAGAAACATATCGTCGCCATTTTTGTTCCAAATTCAAAAGATAAAAGTCGATCGGATAGCTTTTTTTCTTATAGTCTACGTGCTCCGGAGTGTTCCAGGTACTATTATTGTTAGTTGGTCGAACCAGTGATTACAAGCGCATTGGCACGCAGCATTAAAGGTAGAATGTCATATAGTAGGAGACTATTTTAAATTTAATTTTTTTTAAATCAGTTAACAAATCACAAGACAAAATGACGTCATTCATACTCATGAAATCAACCACTATTTTGCCAAATGGTCAATCGACTCTGCATTGTGCAGAAATGTGGTTTTATCTATGTATAACGGTTTTGTGGTTCAGATTACAAAACATTTCAAACATTAGAAATAACAAAATATTATGAATTTAATTCGAGGTGGCACCATATTGAAACATGTGCCTTCAGGAAAAAGGGAAATAAAAAATTAAAAAGTATACAAAAAAATTTAACAATACTACGGCCTTTGATATACCAGTCGTGATGCACTGGCTGGAACAAGAAACAGCCCAAATGGGCTTTACCACTGGGCTGTGTCCCGTTCCCAGAGAGAGACCTCAGCTATCTGGGCTGTCTATAGCCCGGATAGGAAGAATAAGGTACTTGTTAGTAGTTGGAGAAAGAAAGTTTGTTTTTTAATTAAACATCAGTTACAGGATGTCAACCATTTGGTAACTCTGACACAGAGTATTAAAGAGGAAACCCGCTGCATTTTCCCATTAAAAGCAAAGGATCTTTTATATCCATCATCCCACAGACAGGAAAGCACAAACCACGGCCTTTGACCAGTTGTTGTGCACTGATTGGAACGAGAAAAAATTCCAATCAGCTGAATGGATACATCGATGTGGTTCGATCCTGTGATCTAAGGCGAGCACTCAACCGACTGATCTAAATCCTGCCCCTTAGTTAGTGAGAGACACATGGGTGTAGTGGTCTTGGTTGGAAACTGGTATCAAGAGCTGAACCCAGCCTTAACTCAAGACCACAATACAGTATATCTATTTGAACATTTCATCAATACACAATGTACATGGAGAATGGGGCACTCTGGAGGATCTTTTATGTGCAACTCTCCACAAACAGGACAGTACACTGGTTGTAACGGGGGGGGGGGGGGGGGGGGGGGAGGCAATCATTGGTAACAAGGATCTTTTATGTGCAAGTCTCCACAAACAGGACAGTACACTGGTTGTAACGGGGGGGGGGGGGGGAGGCAATCATTGGTAACAAGGATCTTTTATGTGCGTCTCCACAAACAGGACAGTACACTGGTTGTAACGGGGGGGGGGGGGAGGCAATCATTGGTAACAAGGATCTTTTATGTGCAACTCTCCACAAACAGGACAGTACACTGGTTGTAACGGGGGGGGGGGGGAGGCAATCATTGGTAACAAGGATCTTTTATGTGCAAGTCTCCACAAACAGGACAGTACACTGGTTGTAACAGGGGGTGAGAGGCAATCATTGGTAACAAGGATCTTTTATGTGTAAGTCTCCACAAACAGGACAGTACACTGGTTGTAACGGGGGGTGGGAGGCAATCATTGGTGACAAGGATCTTTTATGTGCAACTCTCCACAAACAGGACAGTACACTGGTTGTAACGGGGGCGGGGGGGGGGGCAATCATTAGGAAGAAGGATCTTTTATGTGCAAGTCTCCACAAACAGGACAGTACACTGGTTGTAACGGGGGGTGGGAGGCAATCATTGGTAACAAGGATCTTTTATGTGCAAGTCTCCACAAACAGGACAGTACACTGGTTGTAACAGGGGGTGAGAGGCAATCATTGGTAACAAGGATCTTTGACGTGCAAGTCTCCACAAACAGGACAGTACACTGGTTGTAACGGGGGGTGGGAGGCAATCATTGGTAACAAGGATCTTTTATGTGCAAGTCTCCACAAACAGGACAGTACACTGGTTGTAACGGGGGGGGGGGGGGGGAGTGGGAGGCAATCATTGGTAACAAGGATCTTTTATGTGCAAGTCTCCACAAACAGGACAGTACACTGGTTGTAACGGGGGGGGGGGGGGAGGCAATCATTGGTAACAAGGATCTTTTATGTGCAAGTCTCCACAAACAGGACAGTACACTGGTTGTAACGGGGGGGGGGGGGGAGGCAATCATTGGTAACAAGGATCTTTTATGTGCAAGTCTCCACAAACAGGACAGTACACTGGTTGTAACGGGGGGGGGGGGGAGGCAATCATTGGTAACAAGGATCTTTTATGTGCAAGTCTCCACAAACAGGACAGTACACTGGTTGTAACGGGGGGTGGGAGGCAATCATTGGTAACAAGGATCTTTTATGTGCAAGTCTCCACAAACAGGACAGTACACTGGTTGTAACGGGGGGGGGGGGGGGGAGGCAATCATTGGTAACAAGGATCTTTTATGTGCAACTCTCCACAAACAGGACAGTACACTGGTTGTAACGGGGGGGGGGGGGAGGCAATCATTGGTAACAAGGATCTTTTATGTGCAAGTCTCCACAAACAGGACAGTACACTGGTTGTAACAGGGGGTGAGAGGCAATCATTGGTAACAAGGATCTTTTATGTGCAAGTCTCCACAAACAGGACAGTACACTGGTTGTAACGGGGGGTGGGAGGCAATCATTGGTAACAAGGATCTTTTATGTGCAACTCTCCACAAACAGGACAGTACACTGGTTGTAACGGGGGGGGGGGGGGGGGGGGGGGCAATCATTGGTAACAAGGATCTTTTATGTGCAAGTCTCCACAAACAGGACAGTACACTGGTTGTAACGGGGGGGGTGGGGGGGGTGAGAGGCAATCATTGGTAACAAGGATCTTTTATGTGCAAGTCTCCACAAACAGGACAGTACACTGGTTGTAACGGGGGGTGGGGGGTGGGAGTGGGAGGCAATCATTGGTAACAAGGATCTTTTATGTGCAAGTCTCCACAAACAGGACAGTACACTGGTTGTAACGGGGGGTGGGAGGCAATCATTGGTAACAAGGATCTTTTATGTGCAAGTCTCCACAAACAGGACAGTACACTGGTTGTAACGGGGGGGGGGGGGGGGGTGGGAGGCAATCATTGGTAACAAGGATCTTTTATGTGCAAGTCCACAAACAGGACAGTACAAGTCTCCACAAACAGGACAGTAACACTGGATCTTTTATGTGCAAGTCTCCACAAACAGGACAGTACACTGGTTGTAACGGGGGGTGGGAGGCAATCATTGGTAACAAGGATCTTTTATGTGCAAGTCTCCACAAACAGGACAGTACACTGGTTGTAACGGGGGGTGGGAGGCAATCATTGGGAGGATCTTTTAGGTGCAAGTCATTGGTAACAAGGATCTTTTATGTGCAAGTCTCCACAAACAGGACAAACACACTACACTGGTTGTAACGGGGGGTGGGAGGCAATCATTGGTAACAAGGATCTTTTATGTGCAAGTCTCCACAAACAGGACAGTACACTGGTTGTAACGGGGGGTGGGAGGCAATCATTGGTAACAAGGATCTTTTATGTGCAAGTCTCCACAAACAGGACAGTACACTGGTTGTAACGGGGGGTGGGAGGCAATCATTGGTAACAAGGATCTTTTATGTGCAAGTCTCCACAAACAGGACAGTACACTGGTTGTAACGGGGGGTGGGAGGCAATCATTGGTAACAAGGATCTTTTATGTGCAAGTCTCCACAAACAGGACAGTACACTGGTTGTAACGGGGGGTGGGAGGGGTGGGAGTGGGAGGCAATCATTGGTAACAAGGATCTTTTATGTGCAAGTCTCCACAAACAGGACAGTACACTGGTTGTAACGGGGGATGGGAGATGGCAGGCAATCATTGGTAACAAGGATCTTTTATGTGCAAGTCTCCACAAACAGGACAGTACACTGGTTGTACGGGGGGGGGGTGGGTGGGAGGCAATCATTGGTAACAAGGATCTTTTATGTGCAAGTCTCCACAAACAGGACAGTACACTGGTTGTAACAGGGGGTGAGAGGCAATCATTGGTAACAAGGATCTTTTATGTGCAAGTCTCCACAAACAGGACAGTACACTGGTTGTAACGGGGGGTGGGGGGTGGGAGTGGGAGGCAATCATTGGTAACAAGGATCTTTTATGTGCAAGTCTCCACAAACAGGACAGTACACTGGTTGTAACGGGGGGTGGGGGGGTGGGAGTGGGAGGCAATCATTGGTAACAAGGATCTTTTATGTGCAAGTCTCCACAAACAGGACAGTACACTGGTTGTAACGGGGGGTGGGGGGTGGGAGTGGGAGGCAATCATTGGTAACAAGGATCTTTTATGTGCAAGTCTCCACAAACAGGACAGTACACTGGTTGTAACAGGGGGTGAGAGGCAATCATTGGTAACAAGGATCTTGTATGTGCAAGTCTCCACAAACAGGACAGTACACTGGTTGTAACGGGGGATGGGAGGCAATCATTGGTAACAAGGATCTTTTATGTGCAAGTCTCCACAAACAGGACAGTACACTGGTTGTAACAGGGGGTGGGGGGGGGGGGAGTGGGAGGCAATCATTGGTAACAAGGATCTTTTATGTGCAAGTCTCCACAAACAGGACAGTACACTGGTTGTAACGGGGGGTGGGGGGGGTGGGAGTGGGAGGCAATCATTGGTAACAAGGATCTTTTATGTGCAAGTCTCCACAAACAGGACAGTACACTGGTTGTAACTGGGGGTGAGAGGCAATCATTGGTAACAAGGATCTTTTATGTGCAAGTCTCCACAAACAGGACAGTACACTGGTTGTAACGGGGGATGGGAGGCAATCATTGGTAACAAGGATCTTTTATGTGCAAGTCTCCACAAACAGGACAGTACACTGGTTGTAACAGGGGGTGGGGGGTGGGAGTGGGAGGCAATCATTGGTAACAAGGATCTTTTATGTGCAAGTCTCCACAAACAGGACAGTACACTGGTTGTAACGGGGGATGGGAGGCAATCATTGGTAACAAGGATCTTTTATGTGCAAGTCTCCACAAACAGGACAGTACACTGGTTGTAACAGGGGGTGGGGGGTGGGAGTGGGAGGCAATCATTGGTATGGGTCAACTGAGGTGGTTAGATCCTACAACGTAATCACCTCAGGTGAGTGCTCTACCCACTGAAGCAGATCCCGCCCCTGAAATATACAGGCATACACAAACATAGCAGTTGATGGTTAAATGGTTTTCTATTAACATAATGACTCCACACATTTTGATTCTGGGGGTGTTTAAACATTAATTCCTTCATTGTTTGATTAAATGGTTTAAACCTGTTTCAATAGGCCTACCATCCAAACAAAATAATCTCACACATTGATTCTTTGACTAAACGGTTTAAACCTGTTTCAATAGGCCTACCATCCAAACAAAATAATCTCACACATTGATTCTTTGACTAAACGGTTTAAACCTGTTTCAATAGGCCTACCATCCAAACAAAATAATCTCACACATTGATTCTTTGACTAAACGGTTTAAACCTGTTTCAATAGGCCTACCATCCAAACAAAATAATCTCACACATTGATTCTTTGACTAAACGGTTTAAACCTGTTTCAATAGGCCTACCATCCAAACAAAATAATCTCACACATTGATTCTTTGACTAAACGGTTTAAACCTGTTTCAATAGGCCTACCATCCAAACAAAATAATCTCACACATTGATTCTTTGACTAAACGGTTTAAACCTGTTTCAATAGGCCTACCATCCAAACAAAATAATCTCACACATTGATTCTTTGACTAAACGGTTTAAACCTGTTTCAATAGGCCTACCATCCAAACAAAATAATCTCACACATTGATTCTTTGACTAAACGGTTTAAACCTGTTTCAATAGGCCTACCATCCAAACAAAATAATCTCACACATTGATTCTTTGACTAAACGGTTTAAACCTGTTTCAATAGGCCTACCATCCAAACAAAATAATCTCACACATTGATTCTTTGACTAAACGGTTTAAACCTGTTTCAATAGGCCTACCATCCAAACAAAATAATCTCACACATTGATTCTTTGACTAAACGGTTTTAAACCTGTTTCAATAGGCCTACCATCCAAACAAAATAATCTCACACATTGATTCTTTGACTAAACGGTTTAAACCTGTTTCAATAGGCCTACCATCCAAACAAAATAATCTCACACATCCGTTGGTGAGAATTTTATTTATTATTTTTATAACAAATACTGTTAACACATATACGTGTGATAACAATTTAAAGACATACGACTGGTTGCTCCTAGGTGATGACCAGGTCACCAATGCCATACCATCCAATGACTCTCCCCCCCCCCCCCCCCCCCCAAAAAAAAAAAAAACCCCCCACCCCAACAAACCTCCAACCCAAACCAAAAAAAAACAAACAAAAAAACAACAACCCCACGATAAATGGTATCTAATGGCTGCTCGCGTGGTATTCTCTATTTGACAGTAATTAACAGTTTAAAGCCTGTATTGAGGCCTCTGTCAGCATTTTACAAAAATACAGCATTACAGTGAACATGAGAAAGATGTTAACTCCATGAATCGGTTATCCAAACGGTAGCTATCTTGACTAGTGGTTATCAGAAATGTTCTAAACTGAATGAAAACAAATCATAATACATGTAATTATAAAACAAAAAACAAATCATAATACATGTAATTAAAAACCAAAAAACAAATCATAATACATGTAATTAAAGAACAAAAAACAAATCATAATACATGTCATTAAAAACCAAAAAACAAATCATAATACATGTAAATAAAGAACAAAAAATAAATCATAATACATGTCATTAAAAACCAAAAACCAAATCATAATACATGTAATTAAAGAACAAAAAACAAATCATAATACATGTCATTAAAAACCAAAAAACAAATCATAATACATGTAATTAAAGAACAAAAAACAAATCATAATACATGTCATTAAAAACCAAAAACCAAATCATAATAAATGTAATTAAAGAACAAAAAACAATCATAATACATGTCATTAAAAAACAAAAAACAAATCATAATACATGTAATTAAAGAACAAAAAACAAATCATAATACATGTCATTAAAAAACAAAAAACAAATCATAATACATGTAATTAAAGAACAAAAAACAATCATAATACATGTCATTAAAAAACAAAAAACAAATCATAATACATGTAATTAAAGAACAAAAAACAAATCATAATACATGTAATTAAAGAACAAAAAACAAATCTATCCTTACATGTACCTAATCCAATATAAAGTTTATTTGGTATTTGTGCAAAATAATTAAAAGAAAAATAGTAAACTAAGCAATGGTTGATTTAACTATGCACTGAACGTCTGAGCCCAGAATTGTAATATGCTTAAAATATAAAGAAGAAGAAGAAAAAAAGGAAAAAGTTGAAGAAAAGGTTTGTTAACATTACACACACACATATATATATATATATACAACTTCAGTTTAATGATGTAATTTCTGTTCTTTTCGTTCAGCTGAGATTCTGTTAGATTATTGAGCCCTGGGGTTGGCTGTAAGGAGGACATCAGTCAGGTTAGACATGTTTTACATCGTGTTAAGACGTCCATCAGTCGCCAAGAGCCTGGTCAGTGTCTATTGGGAGTCCGGCTGACCAGCGCCGACCAAAGACACGGACAAGTCCAGATCGCTTGTCGAGCTCTTGTCATCCACTAATCTCATTGTAGCGTGCATGCGACCGGCACCCAGTCGGTAGAAACAGCGCCAAATTGTCACACAGACGTTCTCGTCTCGTTCCGTGAAAAACAGCCAATCACAGTTCTGTTTTTAAATCAATGGATTTATATTGGCTAGAAATTGCATTTTCGACAGCACTTGAAGAAAGACCAATATTTTTCTTGATTTTCAACGAAGGATCAATAATTTACCGACGTTAGGAGGAATTATATGCAATTCTGCCCGGCACCAAATACAATTTGTGGACAGTATCATTTTTCACTTCAAAAAGAAGCCTTCTAAATTAAGAGATCAATGGAGAAGTGTAATTTTCTTGACAGAGTTTATGTTTCCAGAAACCATTTCCTTTATAGGTTTTTGTTTTATGTTCTCTCGGCAAATGATGTTTGAAAAGAATTATCCAATGATCTCAGGATTATGTTATACCTTTCATCAGACTAGTTATTTATGCACCAAGTTAAATACCGTGTTGCTTGGTCGATAACGAAACCATTTCGTGACACAAGTTCAAAGAAAACATTAATAAAATAATAACAGTCTTAATGATATTAACAGTAACAACATTAACATATATATCTCTCTGTCTGTCTGTCTACCTATCAATCAATTTCTAACTATTCATCTCTCTATCTACCCATCCATCCATCCATCCATCTATTTCTATCTTTAATGACTGAATTTTAAAAGTGAATACTGGAATGTTTTGGGCTATTTTTGTTTTCTAATTTTGTCTTTTCTTTCTTCTGTCTCCCTGTCTCTTTCTAACCCCCCTCCTCCCTCCCTCCTCCCCTCTGCCTCTGTCTCTCTTTGTGTTGTGTTGCCAAAATGTCCACCCTATCAATATATGTAGGTGGAAATGCCCGTGACCGAAACGTCCTACATTCCATGAAACCACGATTTAAACATGGTATGTCTTCAAGCATTTTTATCTTTTATCCATGAGATAAGAAAACATTTCAGCTATTCAGGTCACTTGAACCTTAATAAATCTGTCATTTTATTCCTATAGTGTAATTATACTTAGACATTTCTAGACGAGCCAAACTAACGTATCTTAACTTGGGAGTCAAAGACCGGTGGAATGGTCTACCAGGCCAGAATCATAACGAGCGGAATTGGGTCAGCGATAACATCTCCTGTACAGAGTGGATGTCAGAACAAATATATTCATGAGAAACGGTCTCTGTGCATAAATATTACAGTACGGCAAATACCACAGATTTGTTAACAATGACAGAAGTGAACATTATTTGAGCTAAACGACAAACAGTGTCGCTATTACAGCTTGAGTGGCCGCCGATTCATTATCCTCAATTAGAATGATGTACACTTGAAATGTTAGCTATAAATATTTATTGTAAATTTCCATAACAAGCGGAAGGACATTATTCAATTCCCAGCCGAAAATCCCCATGTAGTCTAATAACACTGAAACAACTGAAAGGCAATTTTGTTATTCCACCATTACGTTCTGAATTTGCTGACCTTTGTTTGTGACTGACATTCAGAGCCGTTCAGGGAGTTAGTGTGCTGGTCACTGTAGTCCGAACATGTCCTCTCCGGCCAGCCCTGCGGAAACAGAGTGGACAGCCATATAGATTGGTTACACTAAAAGCGTAACTCTTCAAGAGATAAACTCTGATGGATGCACCTATCCACTTTTGTAGTCGTCCCTGCAATGAAACCAGTTTTATAGTCTCTTTCCCTTCAATGGCAACACCTTCCAATATCTGTAATATAATTTCTACAGTCATCGCCCCTTCAGTGGGAATATTTTGGTAGATTAAATTTTTCAAAATGTTATTGTCCCTTCAAAGGGAACATTTTGAAAGATCCATAAATATTATATACGTCCCTTCAATGGGAACATTTAGGAGATCAGTAAATATAGGTTTACAGTCATCGCCCCATCCGTTGGGATATTTTACTCTCTACTGAGAAATGTTTTGGAAGATCTGTAACTATGTCTTCAGTTTCACCACAATATCAGCATAGCATAGCACAAACCATAAGCGTACAAGAAGGGTGTGTGCGTCAACAGCTCCCAGCTCGGGCTCCGTGCTGGAGTAAATCTTCAAGGAGACGTTCAGGCAAAATGAACACTGGCCTGAAACCTTTTCACCATGGTTTGTTTGGAACCCTATATAGCTGTTTGAAAGTAATGCAATATGAATAACAATTGTTATTCAAATTCTGGCATTTTTGTCAACTATCGGCACCTCGACCCTCTAAAATAATGGGAGCCTATTGCAGGAAGCACACACTATCATGGGCAACACAGCACATCACAGAAGACACGCACTATCATGGGCAACACAGCACATCACAGAAGACACGCACTATCATGGGCAACACAGCACATCACAGAAGACACGCACTATCATGGACCATACAGCATATCACAGAAGACATACACTATCATGGGCCATACAGCATATCACAGAAGACATACACTATCATGGGCCATACAGCATATCACAGAAGGCACACACTATCATGGGCCATACAGCATATCACAGAAGACATACACTATCATGGGCCATACAGCATATTCACAGAAGATACACACTAGCATGGGCCATACAGCATATCACAGAAGACATACACTATCATGGGCCATACAGCATATCACAGAAGGCACACACTATCATGGGCCATACAGCATATCACAGAAGACATACACTATCATGGGCCATACAGCATATTCACAGAAGATACACACTAGCATGGGCCATACAGCATATCACAGAAGACATACACTATCATGGACCATACAGCATATCACAGAAGGCACACACTATCATGGGCCATACAGCATATCACAGAAGACATACACTATCATGGGCCATACAGCATATTCACAGAAGACATACACTATCATGGGCCATACAGCATATTCACAGAAGACATACACTATCATGGGCCATACAGCATATTCACAGAAGACATACACTATCATGGGCCATACAGCATATTCACAGAAGATACACACTAGCATGGGCCATACAGCATATCACAGAAGACATACACTATCATGGACCATACAGCATATCACAGAAGGCACACACTATCATGGGCCATACAGCATATCACAGAAGACATACACTATCATGGGCCATACAGCATATTCACAGAAGACATACACTATCATGGGCCATACAGCATATTCACAGAAGACATACACTATCATGGGCCATACAGCATATCACAGAAGACATACACTATCATGGGCCATACAGCATATTCACAGAAGACATACACTATCATGGACCATACAGCATATCACAGAAGGCACACACTATCATGGGCCATACAGCATATCACAGAAGACATACACTATCATGGGCCATACAGCATATTCACAGAAGATACACACTAGCATGGGCCATACAGCATATCACAGAAGACATACACTATCATGGACCATACAGCATATCACAGAAGGCACACACTATCATGGGCCATACAGCATATCACAGAAGACATACACTATCATGGGCCATACAGCATATTCACAGAAGATACACACTAGCATGGGCAACACATCACATCACAGAAGACACACACTATCATGTGCAACACAGCATAACACAGAAGACACACACTATCATGGGCCATACAGCATATCACAGAAGACATACACTATCATGGGCAATACAGCATATCACAGAAGACATACACTACCATGGGCAATACAGCATATGACAGAAGACATACACTACCATGGGCAATACAGCATATCACAGAAGGCACACACTATCATGGGCAATACAGCATATGACAGAAGACATACACTATCATGGGCAATACAGCATATGACAGAAGACATACACTATCATGGGCAATACAGCATATGACAGAAGACATACACTACCATGGGCAATACAGCATATCACAGAAGGCACACACTACCATGGGCAATACAGCATATGACAGAAGACATACACTATCATGGGCAATACAGCATATCACAGAAGACACACACTATCATGGACCATACAGCATATCACAGAAGACACACACTATCATGGACCATACAGCATATCACAGCAGACACACACTATCATGGACCATACAGCATATCACAGCAGACACACACTATCATGGGCAATACAGCATATGACAGAAGACACACACTATCATGGGCAACACAGAATATGACAGAAGACATACACTATCATGAGCAACACAGCATATCACAGAAGGCACACACTACCATGGACAAGACAGCACATCACAGAAGACACACACTACCATGGACCATACAGCATATCACAGCAGACACACACTATCATGGGCAACACAGAATATGACAGAAGACATACACTATCATGAGCAACACAGCATATCACAGAAGGCACATACTACCATGGACAAGACAGCACATCACAGAAGACACACACTACCATGGGCAATACAGCACATCACAGAAGGCACACTATCATGGGCAACACAGCACATCACAGAAGACACACACTATCATGGGCAACACAGCATATCACAGAAGACACACACTATCATGGACCATACAGCATATCACAGAAGACACACACTATCATGGACCATACAGCATATCACAGCAGACACACACTATCATGGACCATACAGCATATCACAGCAGACACACACTATCATGGGCAATACAGCATATGACAGAAGACACACACTATCATGGGCAACACAGAATATGACAGAAGACATACACTATCATGAGCAACACAGCATATCACAGAAGGCACACACTACCATGGACAAGACAGCACATCACAGAAGACACACACTACCATGGACCATACAGCATATCACAGCAGACACACACTATCATGGGCAACACAGAATATGACAGAAGACATACACTATCATGAGCAACACAGCATATCACAGAAGGCACATACTACCATGGACAAGACAGCACATCACAGAAGACACACACTACCATGGGCAATACAGCACATCACAGAAGGCACACTATCATGGGCAACACAGCACATCACAGAAGACACACACTATCATGGGCAACACAGCCCATCACAGAAGACAAACACTATCATGGGCAACACAGCACATCACAGAAGACACACACTATCATGGGCAACACAGCACATCACAGAAGACACACACTATCATGGGCAACACAGCCCATCACAGAAGACAAACACTATCATGGGCAACACAGCACATCACAGAAGACACACACTATCATGGGCAACACAGCCCATCACAGAAGACAAACACTATCATGGGCAACACAGCACATCACAGAAGACACACACTATCATGGGCAACACAGCACATCACAGAAGACACACACTATCATGGGCAACACAGCACATCACAGAAGACACATTTTATTTACGGTTATATGGCGTCAGACATATCGTTAAGGACCACACAGATATTGAGATAGGAAACCCGCTGTCGCCACTTCATGGGCTACTCTTTCCAATTAACAGCAAGGGATCTTTTATATGCACCATCTCACAGACAGGATAGCACATACCACGGCCTTTGTTACACCAGTTGTGGAGCACTGACTGGAACGAGAAATAGGCCAATGGGTCTACTGACGGGAATCGATCCTAGATCTACCATACATCAAGTGAACGCTTTACCATTGGGCTACGTGTCGCCCAACACTTTGTTGTGGAGTGATTCAGTTCCTTCTACTGCCGACCGAGAGCGATTCAGTTCCTTCTACTGCCGACCAAGAGCGATTCAGTTCCTTCTACTGCCGATCGTGAGCGATTCAGTTCCTTCAACTGCCGACCGAGAGCGATTCAGTTCCTTCAACTGCCGACTGAGAGCGATTCAGTGATTCAGTTCCTTCTACTGCCGATCGTGAGCGATTCAGTTCCTTCAACTGCCGACTGAGAGCGATTCAGTGATTCAGTTCCTTCAACTGCCGATCGTGAGCGATTCAGTTCCTTCAACTGCCGACCGAGAGCGATTCAGTTCCTTCAACTGCCGACCGAGAGCGATTCAGTGATTCAGTTCCTTCTACTGCCGATCGTGAGCGATTCAGTTCCTTCAACTGCCGACCGAGAGCGATTCAGTGATTCAGTTCCTTCAACTGCCGATCGTGAGCGATTCAGTTCCTTCTACTGCCGATCGTGAGCGATTCAGTTCCTTCTACTGCCGACCGAGAGCGATTCAGTTCCTTCTACTGCCGATCGTGAGCGATTCAGTTCCTTCAACTGCCGACCGAGAGCGATTCAGTTCCTTCAACTGCCGACCGAGAGCGATTCAGTTCCTTCAACTGCCGACCGAGAGCGATTCAGTTCCTTCAACTGCCGATCGTGAGCGATTCAGTTCCTTCAACTGCCGATCGTGAGCGATTCAGTTCCTTCAACTGCCGACCGAGAGCGATTCAGTTCCTTCAACTGCCGATCGTGAGCGATTCAGTTCCTTCTACTGCCGATCGTGAGCGATTCAGTTCCTTCTACTGCCGATCGTGAGCGATTCAGTTCCTTCTACTGCCGATCGTGAGCGATTCAGTTCCTTCTACTGCCGACCGAGAGCGATTCAGTTCCTTCAACTGCCGACCGAGAGCGATTCAGTTCCTTCAACTGCCGACCGAGAGCGATTCAGTTTCTTCAACTGCCGACCGAGAGCGATTCAGTTCCTTCAACTGCCGACTGAGAGCGATTCAGTTCCTTCAACTGCCGATCGTGAGCGATTCAGTTCCTTCAACTGCCGACCGAGAGCGATTCAGTTCCTTCAACTGCCGATCGTGAGCGATTCAGTTCCTTCAACTGCCGACCGAGAGCGATTCAGTTCCTTCAACTGCCGATCGTGAGCGATTCAGTTCCTTCAACTGCCGACCGAGAGCGATTCAGTTCCTTCAACTGCCGATCGTGAGCGATTCAGTTCCTTCAACTGCCGACCGAGAGCGATTCAGTTCCTTCAACTGCCGACCGAGAGCGATTCAGTGATTCAGTTCCTTCTACTGCCGATCGTGAGCGATTCAGTTCCTTCAACTGCCGACCGAGAGCGATTCAGTGATTCAGTTCCTTCAACTGCCGATCGTGAGCGATTCAGTTCCTTCTACTGCCGATCGTGAGCGATTCAGTTCCTTCTACTGCCGACCGAGAGCGATTCAGTTCCTTCTACTGCCGATCGTGAGCGATTCAGTTCCTTCAACTGCCGACCGAGAGCGATTCAGTTCCTTCAACTGCCGACCGAGAGCGATTCAGTTCCTTCAACTGCCGACCGAGAGCGATTCAGTTCCTTCAACTGCCGATCGTGAGCTATTCAGTTCCTTCAACTGCCGATCGTGAGCGATTCAGTTCCTTCAACTGCCGACCGAGAGCGATTCAGTTCCTTCAACTGCCGATCGTGAGCGATTCAGTTCCTTCTACTGCCGATCGTGAGCGATTCAGTTCCTTCTACTGCCGATCGTGAGCGATTCAGTTCCTTCTACTGCCGATCGTGAGCGATTCAGTTCCTTCTACTGCCGACCGAGAGCGATTCAGTTCCTTCAACTGCCGACCGAGAGCGATTCAGTTCCTTCAACTGCCGACCGAGAGCGATTCAGTTTCTTCAACTGCCGACCGAGAGCGATTCAGTTCCTTCAACTGCCGACTGAGAGCGATTCAGTTCCTTCAACTGCCGATCGTGAGCGATTCAGTTCCTTCAACTGCCGACCGAGAGCGATTCAGTTCCTTCAACTGCCGATCGTGAGCGATTCAGTTCCTTCAACTGCCGACCGAGAGCGATTCAGTTCCTTCAACTGCCGACCGAGAGCGATTCAGTGATTCAGTTCCTTCTACTGCCGATCGTGAGCGATTCAGTTCCTTCAACTGCCGACCGAGAGCGATTCAGTGATTCAGTTCCTTCAACTGCCGATCGTGAGCGATTCAGTTCCTTCTACTGCCGATCGTGAGCGATTCAGTTCCTTCTACTGCCGACCGAGAGCGATTCAGTTCCTTCTACTGCCGATCGTGAGCGATTCAGTTCCTTCAACTGCCGACCGAGAGCGATTCAGTTCCTTCAACTGCCGACCGAGAGCGATTCAGTTCCTTCAACTGCCGATCGTGAGCGATTCAGTTCCTTCAACTGCCGATCGTGAGCGATTCAGTTCCTTCAACTGCCGACCGAGAGCGATTCAGTTCCTTCAACTGCCGATCGTGAGCGATTCAGTTCCTTCTACTGCCGATCGTGAGCGATTCAGTTCCTTCTACTGCCGATCGTGAGCGATTCAGTTCCTTCTACTGCCGATCGTGAGCGATTCAGTTCCTTCTACTGCCGACCGAGAGCGATTCAGTTCCTTCAACTGCCGACCGAGAGCGATTCAGTTCCTTCAACTGCCGACCGAGAGCGATTCAGTTTCTTCAACTGCCGACCGAGAGCGATTCAGTTCCTTCAACTGCCGACTGAGAGCGATTCAGTGATTCAGTTCCTTCAACTGCCGACCGAGAGCGATTCAGTTCCTTCAACTGCCGACCGAGAGCGATTCAGTTCCTTCAACTGCCGACCGAGAGCGATTCAGTGATTCAGTTCCTTCAACTGCCGACCGAGAGCGATTCAGTTCCTTCAACTGCCGACCGAGAGCGATTCAGTGATTCAGTTCCTTCAACTGCCGACCGAGAGCGATTCAGTTCCTTCAACTGCCGACCGAGAGCGATTCAGTTCCTTCTACTGCCGACCGAGAGCGATTCAGTTTCTTCAACTGCCGACCGAGAGCGATTCAGTTCCTTCTACTGCCGACCGAGAGCGATTCAGTTTCTTCAACTGCCGACCGAGAGCGATTCAGTTCCTTCAACTGCCGACCGAGAGCGATTCAGTTCCTTCAACTGCCGACTGAGAGCGATTCAGTTCCTTCAACTGCCGACCGAGAGCGATTCAGTGATTCAGTTCCTTCAACTGCCGACCGAGAGCGATTCAGTGATTCAGTTCCTTCAACTGCCGAACGAATGATGACAGTGCTGTTGTGCCTGGTCGGGTGAAAGTCATCTAACACGGGTTACAATCAGGAAGGAAAGGACACCACCATTAACGTGCCCATATCCAGTGAAGGTTCAGGCACATCCATCCTGGGCACAAGTTCCGATTTGCGCCAGAACAGAAAGAATGAGTTTTAACTGAAGGGATACAATTAATTTGGAATAAATTAGTGAATTAAAAATATATTAATAGTAATTCGAGACAAAATATGGGGTGGGTGTTATTTAAATTAATTTTGTAGTACGAATATAAATACTATTGAATTACACGCCATTTTAGACGGCCAGCCCGACAATAAACATTACTCAACCTGTTGGCCTAGTAGGAGAGGCTAGATGAAAATGTTATCTACTTGATATTGATAAACTCTATGGAGTAGGGTACATTCCAGCAGGTCTGCATGTGTGCCTTCTTGTTAATAACACCCTTTTAATGTTTTAACATTCGGGCCCCAACAGTAACACAAAGTACCTCTGGAACGACCCGGATATCAAATACTGCAAGCCCTGATTGAATTAGAATAAAATACAATCAGAAACCGCAACATCCACCGTTTACCAGACTGCTGCTTTCACCGTGGCTGTTTTAATACATGTCTCTCAGTTACAGATGGAGTAAGACGTTTCCAATCTAATTACTGTGATATGGCTTAACTTTGGTTAACTTTGATCACAGTTAGCAATATATTTTAATTGATTTATCCAATCGAATTTTTTTTCGTTCAGTACATTTTGTAATGTAAAACCAACCAATTAAGTAGTATTAGATTAGCAATTAGTGCATTTCACATATAATGTAATTTACGAAGGGAGGATTGAGTCTTCGTTTGGTTCAAGTTTACGTATCTCTTTCTAGCTATTGCACACTTCTTATACGAATCAAATTGATTTTAGGGACTATCATGTAGTATCTTTCACACACACACACACACACACACCAAGCACTTCCAACTCAAAGGATACCAACGTCGGTTCAGTATTATTAAACAAAGGATCTTTTAGAGGAGACAGTACATAGTCCATCAAACCGACAACCTGTTGCACCTCAGGCCAGCGTTCTATAGCTGTTATATACACGGACAGTTAAAGATAGGAAAAGTCACTACTGCTTGAGTCTCTGTGTTTTACTACCTTTAAATTTAAAAGTTTCAAAGTAATAAAAAAATCTGGAAAAGTGTGAGTGTATGTGTGTCGGTGATTTATTATCTCGCTTACTGATAAACCACAGAAAAGAAAAGTGGAATTATTGTATTTAAACGTTTGGTAGAAAGACCACCAGTAAAATAATTCTTGTACCTTCATAATGTCTATTATACTATCCACTAAATCATCTAGATATTGTTTTAACAAGAAAAAAATGCATTGCTCTCTATGGACCGTTTTCCCCTGTTCCAACCAGTTCCCCCAGACAGATATATCAAAGGCCATGGTCTGTTCTGCCCTCTGTGGAAGTGTATATATAAAAGATTCCTTACTGCTTTATCAGTTGTTGTTTCTCTAAGTGACCGCTATATTTTAAAATGTGCCGAGTCGTTATTAAACCAATAGTTCTTTCCTTTTCTTTGAATTTTAGAGCCTTATCATCAGCCCTTCGCGACAAGGGTAACACCATGTCACTACTGTAGCAAATTCATCTGATTTTAGAGCCTTATTATCAGCCCTTTGCGACAAGGGTAACACCATGTCACCACTGTAGCAAATTCATCTGATTTTAGAGCCTTATTATCAGCCCTTCATGACAAGGGTAACACCATGTCACCACTGTAGCAAATTCATCTGATTTTAGAGCCTTATTATCAGCCCCTCGCGACAAGGGTAACACCATGTCACCACTGTAGCAAATTCATCTGATTTTCATCAAACTTCAAATATTGGAATAGGATCATGGCATCTTGAATGAGTGTTCTGACGCCATATAACCGTAAATAAAATGTGCTGAGTGCGTCGTTAAATAAAACATTACCTTTCTTTTCTTTCTTTTTCCTTTCTTGAATGAGTGTGATTTTTGACTCTCTGCATTGAAGGCAATGGCCACCATTACTAAAAACTCAGATAGGTGTGCGTGTCCACGACAGGATGCTTGAAGCTCAGATGGATGCAAGCATGGACAATGAATGAAATGGCCCTCCAGCAGTTAGCTACACCCACCAATCTGCTAGCAAGCTGCATGTGGCTAGCCCAATCACTATATGACAATTATTACCAATAGTGAGTGTAGTGTATTTGTAGTATTATCATTTCAACATATTATAGATAAATACAAATCAATACACAGACACTCTCAGTTTTTCCATCTTGTTTAATTCAATAAAGTACATATATTTTTTTAATTACATTTTGCAGTGATTGATAAAAATTATTTAAGAATGAATTGATGCTGATGAAAGTACAAAAATATACTTTATGATCATGAGTAATATAACTGCAAGTGGTGAAAAGTGAAGTGTGAAATGACTATCTGCTATATTAAGTAACCTGCGAGTATGACCTCAAACATAAACACATTCACTTGTTTACCTTCTTCACTGCAGCAGTCTTAAATGTCATCATATTCAGAGACTGAGATTCCAATGTCTGATATTACAATCACTGTACTGCTCTCAACACTATAGCATCAAAACAAGCTTTGCACAAACACAAGCACAAATTTTCTAAGAAATAAAATTTATTTCCCCCAAAATATAACTACAGTTGTTGACAGTTGTGAATAAAACTTTAAAATTATAATAATGTTATTATTCCATTATGCATATACACACATGTACATGTATGAACCTCTAGTACACATGGAATGGTGAAGAAAATAATATAACTTATGTTGACGGAGAAATGAAAATTCCACAGAGCATACGTTAACAGCTACAGACTGTCACAGTGCATTCTATTGTTGAACCACCATCAAACAATCGACTTGATAATAAAAGTAAATGCATCCTTCTCAAAGATTCCAATCATCAAGAATCTCTGTCCCACTGTCACTGACCAAACTTTCTTCCTGTTCACTTGAGGAATCCTGCATCAGCGACATTACAACATGTTTACACTAACACTATCAAGAATACTGGTCCTACTGTGTCACCGTCTAGTCTTTCTTCCTGTTCACTTGAGGAATCCTGCATCAGCGACATTACAACATGTTTACACTAACACTATCAAGAATACCGGTCCTACTGTGTCACCGTCTAGTCTTTCTTCCTGTTCACTTGAGGAATCCTGCATCAGCGACATTACAACATGTTTACACTAACACTGATGAACGATGGGTTCAGCAAGGTTTGGTAATCAAATACTTGTCTTTTGGTGAGAAAATCAAACCTGCTAACCACCAGTTATCCAAATGTTTCTAAGAGGGCAAGTTTCAGAGTATGTCCTTGAGTCTAACAAACTGAAAAGGTCAGCTCTGCCATTATGACAGAACACCTGAACTTCACAGCCCTGTTAGGTTTTCTTGTCCAGAATAACAGCACCAATATAAAGTTCACATCACCTGTTCCACAGTCTATCAAATATCAACCCAACAGTAACAGATTACATCTCCCTTTCTACTGAGTCTAGTGTTTACTTCTTCATTTTACTGAGCATGGCTTTGATGGCCTTGGCCCTCATCTCGAGTTCCACTGAGTCTAGTGTTTACTTCTTCATTTTACTGAGCATGGCTTTGATGGCCTTGGCCCTCATCTCGAGTTCCACTGAGTCTAGTGTTTACTTCTTCATTTTACTGAGCATGGCTTTGATCGCCTTGGCTCTCATCTCGAGTTCCAGCAGCTCCATCTGGTTCTTGGTGAGGACTGGAATCAGCGAGTCGGACACGGATGTGGAACTCTTCTGTCCACGGTGCACACCGGGTTCTCCTCCCAAATCCATGACCATCTCCTCATCCTCGGACGACCACTCCTCATCAACACTGCCTTCCTGCCGGTCCTCATTACTGTCCTGACCTTCACCTTGATTGTCAACCTCCTGCCCCGAGTCGACCAGCTCCCCCTCCGACTCACCCTCCTCCATGGCCAGGATTACATTGGTGTGACTCTCGGACCGTGGAGACCGCCGCTCTCCTTCCTCGGAGCCCGCACTTGATGACCTCCCACTCCAGGGTCCACCGGCCTCTTCAGGAACCACAGCATTAGTCCTACCACTGTCCTGGAAACAGAAAAACAAATTTCATATCTTGGGGTTTTTCAGCTACCAATAATAATTAACTATAAATAAAACAAGAATTCAAAAGAATTAAATGTCTTGCTTACCATAAATGTATTGGATGTAAAAACAATTGTTTAGTAAGATTACTCTTTTTTAAATCTAGTATTCTTTTTTAAATCTAAAGTCTGAACCAAATTGTTAACAACTACAATAAATTACTCTCCTACCTTTAATTACCGTTACATTTCCCCAAAATTTTGTCCAGACACAAGTTGTGAAAAAACCAATACAGTGACACAGATTCCACATATTAGACTGTAACGATGTCACCAGTATCGACTTCGCTGAGATAGCATAGGGCAAAATACATGCAGTTTTCTGCCGTCTGCCATTTTGTTTTTTTATGGAATACTCTTCAAGAGGGGTGAAAGCCTCCAAAGTATGTGACATAATTAATATAAAATCAATTATCTCTAGTGCTATCATTAAAAAACAAATTTAAAAAATTAATATGACGTCATCACGTTTGCTTTTATATCATAACATGTTATGGCGTTGTTAGATTAAGTCATATCCTTTCATCCCTCTTGGAGAATATTCCATAAAAAGTCCAAATGGCAGCCGGCACAAAATTACATGCTTTTTGCCCTATGCACTCTCAGCGAAGTCGATATAGGTGAAGTGGTTATCATCTACTGGCCTCGGTGGCGTAGTGGTTAGGCCATCGGTCTACAGGCTGGTAGGTACTGGGTTCGGATCCCAGTCGAGGCATGGGATTTTTAATCCAAATACCGACTCCAAACCCTGAGTGAGTGCTCTGCAAGGCTCAATGGGTAGGTGTAAACCACTTGCACCGACCAGTGATCCATAACTGGTTCAACAAAGGCCATGGTCTGTGCTATCCTGCCTGTGGGAAGCGCAAATAAAAGATCCCTTGCTGCCTGTTGTAAAAGAGTAGCCTATGTGGCAACAGCAGGTTTCCTCTAAAAATTTGTGTGGTCCTTAACCATATGTCTGACGCCATATAACCGTAAATGAAATGTGTTGAGTGCGTCGTTAAATAAAACACTTCTTTCTTTTCTTTTCTGGTTATCATCTAGTATGTGGAATATGTGTTGTAATGTTTTTTTCAAGATTTCTGTCTGGACAACATGTGGGTGAAATCTAACGAAAAATAAAGATAGGAGAGCAATTTTTCGTAATTGTTAACATTTTGGTTCAGACTTTAGTATCATCTACTTTAAAAAGGTTTTGTAACATGTACCGAGATGAAAATTACATTAATTCATTTAATTACTATGTGTGCCTAAGGCATTGAAACTAGTATTAGTTATGTTTACTACGCAATAATTAATATTTTCACCATTTGTATTAAGTCCTTACTAATTAAAAACATCCATTGTTGCCTATTATAAACATATTCAGTGTTCGTGATAGTTGTATCCAGAGATGTTCATGTCAATCCATGGTCAAACAAAAGCTTTTACAAATTAAACTTTAATTGTTTTTATTATTAAAACAAAAATTAAAAAAATAATTAAAATTTTAATTTAATAAATTTCAAATTTACATTAAGATGAACATTCATAGATCTAACTTTTATAGTTTACAGTTTGTGACAACTGGTGCTAAAAATGAAAAAAGAAAACCCGCTTTAAAGTTGACCTAAATACAAAAGGTGACGGTATTCTTGCTGCTACCACTGCACAAAAAACTAAAGCCATATCTAGCCTGATAAAAACAAGACAATATTATAATGCAGATAGTAAAGACAAGTTCATTAAAACATCCACTACGCAGTGTGTTTACCCGTTCACAGCAAACCATTCAGTTTTACTCACCTCATTTCCACGGTCAGCTTCATCTTGAACAACCATATCGTCCCTGAAAAAGTTGCACCATACAATTATTACTTAAACTAAAAATAACATAAAAAACCTCCAAACCCAAAACAACTCTAATGATAGCATCTATAAAGACAAGACTGTTCAACCACTGGTATCACTTGTGCTGAAATAAAAGTGAAAATAAACTGGGTGAAAGCGTCATAAATAATGGCGTCAACAATCTTTATATATATTTAATTTTTTAACATAAAAAATTTAATTCTTGTGTAAATCTTTATTAGAGTAATTAGACTTCCAAGGATATCTCCTAAACATATTACATACAATAAAAAGTATCAGGGTCAGTTGTTTCATTACAGCATGAGGTTTTATAGTGTAAGTTCAAAATGACAAATTTCACTTTAGAAACTTTTTTACATTCGGATAATAAAGTTGGATTAAAAAATAAAAACAAATATACTGTGCTCCATTTTTAAACAATGCAGAACATACCCCAAGTAACTGATAACAAAATCAACCAAGTAAAAAGTATGACCCACTCATTAATAAAGGAAAGTAACTCATTTATTAAGTAAGAGAGGCATTCTTGTGTTTGGGACACAGAATCTGATGATTAATAAAGGGAAATAACTCGCAAATCCTTTTGTTTAACAATACAACTAGAGCACATTGATTTATTAATCATCGGCTATTGGAAGTCAATAACTCGCAAATCATTCTGATATCTCCATTGGGAGGTAGAGTTTATGTTTTATTAAAAGGGAGACAACCCACATCAGATTGACATCTTGTTTCGGAGGTAGTTCAGTTCAGTTCAACTTTATTTTCGTGCTTATATCCAATTAAGGTTCAAGCATGCTGTCCTGGGCACACACCTCAGCTATCTGGGCTGTCGGTCCAGGACAGTGGGTTAGTTGTTAGTGGTTAACGAGAGAGAAAAGGATGTAGTGGTCATACACCTACCCACTGAATCATTAAAAGTTGTTCTGGGTGGGAGTCGGTACTGGGCTGCGAACCCTGTACATATCAGCCTTATGTCTGGTGGCTTAACCACAACACCACCGAGGCTGATCATCTTGATTTGGGACGTAGAGTATGTTGATTAATAAAGGGAAACAACTCAGATTTGACTGACATCCTCCTGTTTGGGAGGTAGAGTATTAATAAGGGGAAACAACTCACAGATCGGACTGACATCCTGTTTGGGAGGTAGAGTATTAATAAGGGGAAACAACTCACAGATTGGACTGACATCCTCCTGTTTGGGAGGTAGAGTATTAATAAAGGGAAACAACTCACAGATCAGACTGACATCCTCCTGTTTGGTAGGTAGAGTATTAATAAAGGGAAACAACTCATAGATCGGACTGACATCCTCCTGTTTGGGAGGTAGAGTATTAATAAAGGGAAACAACTCACAGATCAGACTGACATCCTCCTGTCTGACATCCTCCTGTTTGGGAGGTAGAGTATTAATAAAGGGAAACAACTCACAGATCGGACTGACATCCTCCTGTTTGGGAGGTAGAGTATTAATAAAGGGAAACAACTCACAGATCTGACTGACATCCTCCTGTTTGGGAGGTAGAGTATTAATAAAGGGAAACAACTCACAGATCGGACTGACATCCTCCTGTTTGGGAGGTAGAGTATTAATAAAGGGAAACAACTCACAGATCGGACTGACATCCTCCTGTTTGGGAGGTAGAGTATTAATAAAGAGAAACAACTCACAGATCGGACTGACATCCTCCTGTTTGGGAGGTAGAGTATTAATAAAGGGAAACAACTCACAGATCGGACTGACATCCTCCTGTTTGGGAGGTAGAATCTGCTGCCTGACTCTGTGTTTTTTCTGTCCCTTTGCTGGCGGTATCTGAGGAAAAAGCATTAATATGAGAAGGAAAATGATTACATGATAAACATGACTAAATACACGAAGCAACATGGTTAATGAGGATCAGCCATGTAACTGTAACACTCAGTCACATGGATAACATTTCGACTGTCAAGTCAGGTGAACACTACACTGACAGCTACCTTAAAAAGACATAGGCAAACTGTTTGTGGTGTAATAAATCAGTACATATCTATATGATAAAATGTATACTGACCATTTTCTTATTAACCATATAGTTTAAAATAGTTTTATTTGTATATTATATGGTCCACTATAAAATGCCATGCCCCACTATAAAGTGACATGTCCCATCATGAAATGCCATGCCCCACTATAAAGTGACATGTCCCACTATAAAATGCCATGCCCCACTATAAAATGCCATTCCCCACTATAAAGTGACATGTCCCATCATGAAATGCCATGCCCCACTATAAAGTGACATGTCCCACTATAAAATGCCATGCCCCACTATAAAATGCCATGCCCCACTATAAAGTGACATGTCCCACATGAAATGACATGCCCCACTATAAAGTGACATGTCCCACTATAAAATGCCATGCCCCACTATAAAATGCCATGCCCCACTATAAAATGCCATGCCCCACTATAAAGTGACATGTCCCATCATGAAATGCCATGCCCCACTATAAAGTGACATGTCCCACTATAAAATGCCATGCCCCACTATAGGCTACTCTTTTCGATTAGCAGCAAGGGATCTTTTATATGCACCATCCCACAGGCAGGGTAGTACATACCATGACTGTTGATATGCCAGTCATGGTGCACTGGTTGGAATGAAAAATAGCCCAATGGGCCCACCAACGGAGATCAATCCCAAACCGACCGCTCATCAAACAAGCGCTTTACCACTGGGCTACGTCTCGCATCTAGTCCCACTATGAAGTGGCAAGTCCCACTATGAAGTGGCAAGTCCCACTATGAAGTGGCATGTCCCACTATGAAGTGAGTGGCAAGTCCCACTATGAAGTGGCATGTCCCACTATGAAGTGGCAAGTTCCACTATGAAGTGGCAAGTTCCACTATGTCCCACTATGAAGTGCCAAGTCCCACTATGAAGTGGCATGTCCCACTATGAAGTGACATGTCCCACTATGAAGTGACAAGTCCCACTATGAAGTGGCAAGTCCCACTATGAAGTGACATGTCCCACTATGAAGTGGCAAGTCCCACAAGTTCCACTATGAAGTGGCATGTCCCACTATGAAGTGGCAAGTCCCACTATGAAGTGGCAAGTTCCACTATGAAGTGGCAAGTTCCACTATGTCCCACTATGAAGTGCCAAGTTCCACTATGAAGTGACATGTCCCACTATGAAGTGACAAGTTCCACTATGAAGTGACAAATCCCACTATGAAGTGACAAGTTCCACTATGAAGTGACATGTCCCACTATGAAGTGACAAGTTCCACTATGAAGTGACAAATTCCCACTATGAAGTGGCAAATCCCACTATGAAGTGGCAAATCCCACTATGAAGTGACATGTCCCACTATGAAGTGACAAATCCCACTATGAAGTGACAAATCCCACTATGAAGTGGCACGTTCCACTATGAAGTGACATGTCCCACTATGTGACACACTATCGTGTCCTACTGCTGCTGTTCATGTGACACACTATCGTGTCCTACTGCTGCTGTTCATGTGACACACTATCGTGTCCTACTGCTGCTGTTCATGTGACACACTATCCTGTCCTATTGCTGCTGTTCACGTGACACACTATCATCAAATCTGAAGATGAACTTAGAATAATTTCCATTTGTTATAATCATTACACTTAGAACATCATTTAAAACAATAGGATATTAAACTTGCTACAATTTTATATAATTTTCATGTTCCTCATGAGAATTTTTACCTGAATGAAAATTATTGATTGTGAGCTTGTTTAATATCTAGTAATTGTTCCCTCAACACACCTGTTCAGGATATCTGCAATTTCAGGTAGTGTTTTAGACCAAGAGATCAAAGGGATCACAACGAGCATAATGAATCACGTTTTAAATTAAGGTTATTTGATATCCAACATTTCATGTTGATACTTGATCTACAGAATTAGAGAGGAAACCTGCTACAGAGACTACTTGCGCTGAAAAACAGCAAGACTTTCCCATAGATAGGACAGCACAAACCGCAGTCTTTGATGTACCAGACATGGGTCTGGTTGGAGGCGGGGAAATCCCTAAATTCAATGAAGCATCACTGATCCTATTACTGTGTATGATAACATCTTTAGTGAGCATAAAATTTTATGAAATTCAGCAAAGCCATACAAAATGATAATATTTCATGATGCTAAATTTAAAGAGAATTAACTTTAATTATATTTTTTTAGTGTCTGATATGCTGACCTCGCTAAAGTTTTATGTCGCTAATAAGTCACTTATTTGGATTTCGCTAAATTCTATAATCACTAATATTTTATGTTTTACAGTATCTAGTGCACCTCAGGGAAATACTCTAGCTCGGAGCTATATTTCCTCTACACTAACAGATCAAAGGATATGATCCCTTTGATGAGCACCAATTAAAATCAGAATCAACTCAACGCTCTAATGACGGGGATCGATCTCACAACTCATCACACATCAAGTGATGACTGCTTTCCCACTGAGCCATATCATGGTGATCTCAGTATAAACACATTGCACACCTTTAACAAACTCACACTCACCAATTAAAATCAGAACCAACTCAATGCTCTAATGATGGGGATCGATCCCACGACTCATCACACATCAAGTGACAACTGGGCCACATCGCGGTGATCTCAGTATAAACACCTTGCACACCTTTAACAAACTCGCACCCACCAATTGAAATCAGAACCAACTCAACGCTCTAATAATGGGGATCGATCCCACGACTCATCACACATCAAGTGACAACTGGGCCACATCGCGGTGATCTCAGTATAAACACCTTGCACACCTTTAACAAACTCGCACCCACCAATTAAAATCAGAACCAACTCAACGCTCTAATGATGTGGATCGATCCCACGACTCATCACACATCAAGTGACAACTGGGCCACATCGCGGTGATCTCAGTATAAACACCTTGCACACCTTTAACAAACTCGCACCCACCAATTAAAATCAGAACCAACTCAACGCTCTAATGATGTGGATCGATCCCACGACTCATCACACATCAAGTGACAACTGGGCCACATCGCGGTGATCTCAGTATAAACACCTTGCACACCTTTAACAAACTTGTGGCACAACCCTGACTGACAGTAATCTTCTTCAACAATAAACTCCATCATACATCTACCAGCTTATGTTGGAAGCCCCAAGTAGTAATTTTTAATGTGTCAAAAAAATTGGATTCCTGCCAAAGACAACAGAAATAAATACACCACTTTATCATTTAGCTTCATGTTGTCATGGCAATACAATAAACTTTTCACTGAAAGATCAATATGTTCTTTGAAGCAGCATTTCACATTATATGTTGTAAGTACAATTAAAACATGGAAAACAGAAGAATTTACAAAAATAACAGACCATTTTTCCATTAAGACCATGAAGCCGGCACATTATTTGTCTTTTCACTTTCCTCATTTAGAATTAGTGCTTCATAAACCTGAAATAACACTTTCAAATCCAGCATAAATCTTTCTACCTACACAGCAGTTGTCTGCCCCTAGACTGTGGAAGTAAAGAAGTTGCAAAATGTGGTGCCAGTAACCTACAGGTGCTATCATTTTCTAAACCTTGCTGCAGCCATTTGTAAACTAATACCATCGCTGATAAGATGAAACAAAGTCGGTTAAGAATCTTATTGTGTTTTCCCAGGTGATTTTATTGTTGTAGAAAGATTTCAAAGTTCTCTGTGAGCTTAAAGGCCAATATATTCCAGCGAGCGCACTAACTCAAGTGAACAAGTGAGCTGAGCCTGGAGGCGAGAATCTAAAACATCTCACTAATTTAAAGTCTCAACACAACTGCCAAATGCAGGCTTCAAAATGAGGGTTACTATTTTTCAATGACAAGTTTAATTTTAACCAAATTTGTTAATAGCAATTTAATGAATGTGGAGACATGAAAATGGCAGTTAGATTTTTGTTTTTTCAAGGATGCGTATGCTTCTAGCCACATTATAAATGTTATTAATTTAATACAACTGGGGGGGGGGGGGGGGGGGGGAGAGATCTATTATGAGGGTGGTGTAGAAAAGCTTGTGGTTCCAGGTATTGGTTAAGAATGAAGAATATGTTTTTCAAATAAGCAAATAAAGATTAAATGAAGACAAATTAAACTGTAAACCACGTTACAACAAGGTGACACATTACATTTACCAATGAACAATGCCCAGTAATGGGGGATGTAACAAGGTTACCAGCGGGTGAAATGTCCAGTTCAATGGTGGGTGTGACAACTTTACAAGGGGGTGAGATGTCAAGTTTACCAGTTAGACATCAGGTTCACCAGTGGGTGAGATATCAAGTTTACCAGTGGGTGAGACATCATGTTTACCAGTGAGTGAGACATCAAGTTCACCAGTGGGTGAGACATCAAGTTTACCAGTGGGTGAGACATCAAGTTCACCAGTGGGTGAGACATCATGTTTACCAGTGGGTGAGACATCGAAGTTCACCAGTGGGTGAGACATGGAAGTTTACCAGTGGGTGAGACATGAAGTTTACAAATGGGTGAGACATGAAGGTTACCATCAAATTTACTAATGTGTGAAATATAACATTTATTAGTGGATTCAACACCAAGTTTACCAATGGGGTGAGAAATCAATTTAGCTGTGACTGATCCATAGATTTACCATTGACTAACATGTCAAGGTTACCAATTGGTAAGACCCTGTTTACCAGTTAGTGAGAGACATTAAATTTACCAGTGAGACCCCAGTAGACGAGACACCTAGTATACAAGCAGGTGAAATATAGGCTTCCTGTATTGTCACACATTTACCTTCTTCAAGACAGCCAATTTAGCATGAAATAAAACCATGAGTTAGCGGCACAAAATTAGAATCTTGAAGAAATTGACAGTCAAACATTGATATGAGAGAGAATAAAACATCTGAATGCAAAAATGCAAACACAACAAGCTTGTGCTGAAACTTAATTATTGGTTACAAAATTAAGCAGTTAAAAGATCAATGAAAATCCTGTGAATATTTTGTGAACAAATATGTGAATAACTACACTAACTTCCTTTCAACTGTTAATGTACTAGAAACAGGTTTAAACTCATCAATATGTTCTCATTGAAACCGTTTAAAAACACGTCCCACTGCCACTCATTTCAGATGTGGGCACTGCGACAGAATACGTCAATAAAAACTAGTTCTGTAAGGAAGTGCACAAATAACGCGTAATTAAGTTTTCATCTAAATTTAGACAAGTAATTACAGCCTTAAAATCAAAGTTTCATGTTCAAACTACTTGGTGTTATAAAGGAAGTTATGGCGATGCTGTTTGCAACAAAAATATAACAATAATGGCCAGTAATATCGAGTAAGGCTAGACTTGACCATAAAACTTTATAAATTCATTACTAACTTTATTGATTTCCTTATTTAAATGCTGTATGTAATTTATAACAGGCATAAAAATTGATTAATTAATTTAGGGGAGGCTGGTATTATTTACGACCACCTCGGGATCGCCATATAACATGGCTGCCAAGTGCCACAAGCTGCAACGTTATTTAATATGTGCAAATTGAAACGTGATAAACTCAGCTATGAAATGAAATGAAATCAAAGCCTGCTCATGATATTCAGTATAATAATGAACAAAATACAGCCAATCCAAGAAGCTGTTACATAAGACATAAACCTGCTTAGGAGGTGTTCACACAATATGTCGCCTGTGAAAATTACACTGCTCAACTTGGATATTTCAGCCAGTCAAACCTATGATGCAGCCATCAAGAAATGGTCTATTAAGACAGGTAGCTGTTTAATACAGATTAACATCCACAATATTAGGTGGTGGTTTGGGAAAACAACTAAATGTCCACTTAAAACACTTGCCTATTTAAGACAGGTTAGTTGTTATATGTACTGGCCTCGGTGGCGTCGTGGTTAGGCCATCGGTCTACAGGCTGGTAGGTACTGGGTTCGCATCCCAGTCGAGGCATGGGATTTTTATTCCAGATACCGATTCCAAACCCTGAGTGAGTGCTCCGCAAGGCTCAATGGGTTGGTGTAAACCACTTGCACCGACCAGTGATCCATAACTGGTTCAACAAAGGCCATGGTTTGTACTATCCTGCCTGTGGGAAGCGCAAATAAAAGATCCCTTGCTGCTAATTGGAAAGAGTAGCCCATGTAGTGGCGACAGCAGGTTTTCTCTCAAAATCTGTGTGGTCCTTAACCACGTCTGACGCCATATAACCATAAGTAAAATGTGTTGAGTGCATCGTTAAATACAACATTTCTTTCTTTCTTACTGATTTAAAAAAAAATATTGTAAAATAAAAATTGCACCATTTATAAAATATGGATATGAAGTCAATTTATGGTATAATGTTATATTTATTGTGCAAGAAAGCAAAGTATGGTGTTGGAAGTGAGTGATGTCGACCTGAGTATAACATAGGGTAGAGAGTATTCATCAGTGGGCAACAGGGGACAAGTTTCAGCATCTGCTGTTGTCACCACCTCTCTTCATGCCCACAATTACACACCCCATTGCTCTCAGCCACCTATTTTCAAACAAGCAAACAAAGTTTGTTTGGTGTAGTGACTCCACTAGAGAACATTGATTTATTAATCATCAGCTCTTTGATGTTAAACATTTGGGGTTTTATTTGAGGAAACCCACTACATTTTTCCATTTGAAGAAAGAGATCTTTTGTATGCACTTTCCCACAAACCACATCATTTGATATAACAATCATGGTTGGGATGGAAAAAGACCCAATAAGAGAATGGGTTCAATCAGGTGGTTCGACACTAAAACGCAAACACCTCTGGCGATCGCTCTAACCACTGAACTAGATCCCGCCCCCAACTTTCAAAGATGATCATCATCCTGAGTATTAAATAACCCATACCATGACATATTATTATTACAATACACTTCACACAGAACAGCACATACCATTGTGCTATATCGACAATAAAGTCCTGGCTGGACAAGTAACCTAGTGAGTCAACTGTGAGGAATTGATCCTGTATCCCACCACAGCCCAGATGAGATCCCTACCCACTGAAGTAAAGTCAGAGTTCCACTTACACACACGTACTAGTTGAAATGAGTGATTGTGATTAAATTAAAGGAAAACACCCACAGCCTCACCACCATCTCTACCAGAGGAACCAGAGAGAAGTGAATTGTATCGTGCAAACAAGAAGTAATTCTAACCTTAATCACTAATGGTGCTACAAACAGCTATCAATTGGGTTTTATTGAAAATGAAAGACATAAAGACCAAACTGATTAATAGCTCCAACAAAAACTGATTAAAACCTACCAGAGTAATATCTATTTTGAAATAATACTTTGCAGACAAAACATACATTTTCTCATTAATAACTCTCAAACTGCCGACAGCTCCACATTTCCGTGAAAACATGGCAAGCTGCCAGATATTCAATTTATTACAAAAATGCTATTATAATGGCAATATTTTCTCCCATTTTGATCATTAACAATTAACACATTTTTGTCCGAGACAGGGTGAAAATAGAAAATTTAATTTTGGAAAGGATCCAATATACTTATCAATCAGAAAATAACACATTGGATTTGACAGAACAATTCAATCTTGTCCACTTTTATCAGAAGCAATTTCTCAATTTCACAGACCACTCCGAGTAATTAAGTTTACCCAGACCAAAGCAAAATTGGATTTCATTTTCATCAAAGTTTTAATGGAAAAGTGATGCCTGGGCTTCAAAGCATTGCATGTTGTTTTAAGAGAACATTTTAAAATGTTCAACGCAAACACCGAGTAGTGCACTTAGGGCACAGATGGACAACTGTGAAATAAATAGATGTACTTTTACTTACTGTATGAAACAGTGCAGCACTTGGTGCATGGTCACACACTGGGAAATACAAAGATACATACTTTTACTTATTGTCAAACTGTGCAGCACTACATGGCTAACACCTACAGCATGGTCACACAGTGTGGAATACGGTACCGCCTGTACTATTACTTATTGTGTGAAACTAATAACACCTACAGCATGGTCACACAGTGTGGAATACGGTACCGCCTGTACTATTACTTATTGTGTGAAACTAATAACACCTACAGCATGGTCACACAGTGTGGAATACGGTACGCCTGTACTATTACTTATTGTGTGAAACTAATAACACCTACAGCATGGTCACACAGTGTGGAATACGGTACCGCCTGTACTATTACTTATTGTGTGAAACTAATAACACCTACAGCATGGTCACACAGTGTGGAATACGGTACCGCCTGTACTATTACTTATTGTGTGAAACTAATAACACCTACAGCATGGTCACACAGTGTGGAATACGGTACCGCCTGTACTATTACTTATTGTGTGAAACTAATAACACCTACAGCATGGTCACACAGTGTGGAATACGGTACCGCCTGTACTATTACTTATTGTGTGAAACTAATAACACCTACAGCATGGTCACACAGTGTGGAATACGGTACCGCCTGTACTATTACTTATTGTGTGAAACTAATAACACCTACAGCATGGTCACACAGTGTGGAATACGGTACCGCCTGTACTATTACTTATTGTGTGAAACTAATAACACTTAGGGCATGGTAACACAGTGTGGAATACAGTACTGACTGTACTTTTACTTACTTTGTGAAACAATGCAGTACTACATTATTATCAGTTAGGGCATGGTCACACAGTGTGGAATACAGTACTGACTGTACTTTTACTTACTTTGTGAAACAATGCAGTACTACATTATTATCAGTTAGGGCATGGTCACACAGTGTGGAATACAGTACTGACTGTACTTTTACTTACTTTGTGAAACAATGCAGTACTACATTATTTTCAGTTAGGGCATGGTCACACAGTGTGGAATACAGTACTGACTGTACTTTTACTTACTTTGTGAAACAATGCAGTACTACATTATTATCAGTTAGGGCATGGTCACACAGTGTGGAATACAGTACTGACTGTACTTTTACTTACTTTGTGAAACAATGCAGTACTACATTATTATCAGTTAGGGCATGGTCACATACTGGGAAATACAGTGGAATTGAAGCAAAGGAATTGTGTGACTGAAAACATATTTTATTATACAAAGAAAAACAAAAGAATTGAGCACAAGTTAGACACCTTATGATGCAAAGGAATGACTACTTGTTTAATGGCAGCTCAGCGCATTTTAACCTGTGGTCATTTGGCCATACAGCTATTTCGACAATACACTACCACCACCATAGGTTACTCCTGAGAACTCCAGCATATTTCCCACCATGAGAAGAGTACATACCATGGCCTTTGAAATACCAGTCAAGTTCCACTGGTTGGGTGGATCAACCCTGTGATCCACTACACCTCAGGTGGATGCTCCACCAATAAATTACATTCACTCTGTAAATTATAATGGTACTTGTACTAATACTTAACATCTACAAAACTATTTACCTTTTTGAACTACATGTAGTCTACTGACAACACGTGCCACAGCAAGACATAGTCACCACTTATTATGCCATGAAGCACAATCCATTTACCTTCTGAGTTAACAAGCAAGGAATTGTCAGTAAAAGAATGTTATTCAAGAGTAGCATCATTTTAAATTGGACTTGTCATAGACATGGCAGCACAAGCCATGACCTTACTATGCAGTGATTCAAACAGACAATAAGAATGTTATTTAAGAACAACACAATTTCAAAGGGACTTGTCATAGACCTTACTGCGCAGTGATTCATAGGGACAAAAAGCTCCATGTTTTCTGGAGTTGTTCAACCTGCAATCCACTGCATCTGAGGAGACATTTCAACACTGAGCCACATCTTACTCATACAGGAAGGTGGACAGTGGTAGTAATAATAACATCTGAGGAGACATTTCAACACTGAGCCACATCTTACCCATACAGGAAGGTGGACAGTGGTAGTAATAATAACATCTGAGGAGACATTTCAACACTGAGCCACATCTTACCCATACAGGAAGGTGGACAGTGGTAGTAATAATAACATCTGAGGAGACATTTCAACACTGAGCCACATCTTACCCATACAGGAAGGTGGACAGTGGTAGTAATAATAACATCTGAGGAGACATTTCAACACTGAGCCACATCTTACCCATACAGGAAGGTGGACAGTGGTAGTAATAATAACATCTGAGGAGACATTTCAACACTGAGCCACATCTTACTCATACAGGAAGGTGGACAGTGGTAGTAATAATAACATCTGAGGAGACATTTCAACACTGAGCCACATCTTACCCATACAGGAAGGTGGACAGTGGTAGTAATAATAACATCTGAGGAGACATTTCAACACTGAGCCACATCTTACCCATACAGGAAGGTGGACAGTGGTAGTAATAATAACATCTGAGGAGACATTTCAACACTGAGCCACATCTTACCCATACAGGAAGGTGGACAGTGGTAGTAATAATAACATCTGAGGAGACATTTCAACACTGAGCCACATCTTACCCATACAGGAAGGTGGACAGTGGTAGTAATAATAACATCTGAGGAGACATTTCAACACTGAGCCACATCTTACCCATACAGGAAGGTGGACAGTGGTAGTAATAATAACATCTGAGGAGACATTTCAACACTGAGCCACATCTTACCCATACAGGAAGGTGGACAGTGGTAGTAATAATAACATCTGAGGAGACATTTCAACACTGAGCCACATCTTACTCATACAGGAAGGTGGACAGTGGTAGTAATAATAACATCTGAGGAGACATTTCAACACTGAGCCACATCTTACCCATACAGGAAGGTGGACAGTGGTAGTAATAATAACATCTGAGGAGACATTTCAACACTGAGCCACATCTTACCCATACAGGAAGGTGGACAGTGGTAGTAATAATAACATCTGAGGAGACATTTCAACACTGAGCCACATCTTACTCATACAGGAAGGTGGACAGTGGTAGTAATAATAACATCTGAGGAGACATTTCAACACTGAGCCACATCTTACCCATACAGGAAGGTGGACAGTGGTAGTAATAATAACATCTGAGGAGACATTTCAACACTGAGCCACATCTTACCCATACAGGAAGGTGGACAGTGGTAGTAATAATAACATCTGAGGAGACATTTCAACACTGAGCCACATCTTACCCATACAGGAAGGTGGACAGTGGTAGTAATAATAACATCTGAGGAGACATTTCAACACTGAGCCACATCTTACCCATACAGGAAGGTGGACAGTGGTAGTAATAATAACATCTGAGGAGACATTTCAACACTGAGCCACATCTTACCCATACAGGAAGGTGGACAGTGGTAGTAATAATAACATCTGAGGAGACATTTCAACACTGAGCCACATCTTACTCATACAGGAAGGTGGACAGTGGTAGTAATAATAACATCTGAGGAGACATTTCAACACTGAGCCACATCTTACCCATACAGGAAGGTGGACAGTGGTAGTAATAATAACATCTGAGGAGACATTTCAACACTGAGCCACATCTTACTCATACAGGAAGGTGGACAGTGGTAGTAATAATAACATCTGAGGAGACATTTCAACACTGAGCCACATCTTACCCATACAGGAAGGTGGACAGTGGTAGTAATAATAACATCTGAGGAGACATTTCAACACTGAGCCACATCTTACCCATACAGGAAGGTGGACAGTGGTAGTAATAATAACATCTGAGGAGACATTTCAACACTGAGCCACATCTTACCCATACAGGAAGGTGGACAGTGGTAGTAATAATAACATCTGAGGAGACATTTCAACACTGAGCCACATCTTACCCATACAGGAAGGTGGACAGTGGTAGTAATAATAACATCTGAGGAGACATTTCAACACTGAGCCACATCTTACTCATACAGGAAGGTGGACAGTGGTAGTAATAATAACATCTGAGGAGACATTTCAACACTGAGCCACATCTTACCCATACAGGAAGGTGGACAGTGGTAGTAATAATAACATCTGAGGAGACATTTCAACACTGAGCCACATCTTACTCATACAGGAAGGTGGACAGTGGTAGTAATAATAACATCTGAGGAGACATTTCAACACTGAGCCACATCTTACCCATACAGGAAGGTGGACAGTGGTAGTAATAATAACATCTGAGGAGACATTTCAACACTGAGCCACATCTTACTCATACAGGAAGGTGGACAGTGGTAGTAATAATAACATCTGAGGAGACATTTCAACACTGAGCCACATCTTACTCATACAGGAAGGTGGACAGTGGTAGTAATAATAACATCTGAGGAGACATTTCAACACTGAGCCACATCTTACCCATACAGGAAGGTGGACAGTGGTAGTAATAATAACATCTGAGGAGACATTTCAACACTGAGCCACATCTTACTCATACAGGAAGGTGGACAGTGGTAGTAATAATAACATCTGAGGAGACATTTCAACACTGAGCCACATCTTACTCATACAGGAAGGTGGACAGTGGTAGTAATAATAACATCTGAGGAGACATTTCAACACTGAGCCACATCTTACCCATACAGGAAGGTGGACAGTGGTAGTAATAATAACATCTGAGGAGACATTTCAACACTGAGCCACATCTTACCCATACAGGAAGGTGGACAGTGGTAGTAATAATAACATCTGAGGAGACATTTCAACACTGAGCCACATCTTACCCATACAGGAAGGTGGACAGTGGTAGTAATAATAACATCTGAGGAGACATTTCAACACTGAGCCACATCTTACCCATACAGGAAGGTGGACAGTGGTAGTAATAATAACATCTGAGGAGACATTTCAACACTGAGCCACATCTTACTCATACAGGAAGGTGGACAGTGGTAGTAATAATAACATCTGAGGAGACATTTCAACACTGAGCCACATCTTACTCATACAGGAAGGTGGACAGTGGTAGTAATAATAACATCTGAGGAGACATTTCAACACTGAGCCACATCTTACCCATACAGGAAGGTGGACAGTGGTAGTAATAATAACATCTGAGGAGACATTTCAACACTGAGCCACATCTTACCCATACAGGAAGGTGGACAGTGGTAGTAATAATAACATCTGAGGAGACATTTCAACACTGAGCCACATCTTACTCATACAGGAAGGTGGACAGTGGTAGTAATAATAACATCTGAGGAGACATTTCAACACTGAGCCACATCTTACCCATACAGGAAGGTGGACAGTGGTAGTAATAATAACATCTGAGGAGACATTTCAACACTGAGCCACATCTTACCCATACAGGAAGGTGGACAGTGGTAGTAATAATAACATCTGAGGAGACATTTCAACACTGAGCCACATCTTACCCATACAGGAAGGTGGACAGTGGTAGTAATAATAACATCTGAGGAGACATTTCAACACTGAGCCACATCTTACCCATACAGGAAGGTGGACAGTGGTAGTAATAATAACATCTGAGGAGACATTTCAACACTGAGCCACATCTTACCCATACAGGAAGGTGGACAGTGGTAGTAATAATAACATCTGAGGAGACATTTCAACACTGAGCCACATCTTACCCATACAGGAAGGTGGACAGTGGTAGTAATAATAACATCTGAGGAGACATTTCAACACTGAGCCACATCTTACTCATACAGGAAGGTGGACAGTGGTAGTAATAATAACATCTGAGGAGACATTTCAACACTGAGCCACATCTTACCCATACAGGAAGGTGGACAGTGGTAGTAATAATAACATCTGAGGAGACATTTCAACACTGAGCCACATCTTACCCATACAGGAAGGTGGACAGTGGTAGTAATAATAACATCTGAGGAGACATTTCAACACTGAGCCACATCTTACTCATACAGGAAGGTGGACAGTGGTAGTAATAATAACATCTGAGGAGACATTTCAACACTGAGCCACATCTTACCCATACAGGAAGGTGGACAGTGGTAGTAATAATAACATCTGAGGAGACATTTCAACACTGAGCCACATCTTACCCATACAGGAAGGTGGACAGTGGTAGTAATAATAACATCTGAGGAGACATTTCAACACTGAGCCACATCTTACCCATACAGGAAGGTGGACAGTGGTAGTAATAATAACATCTGAGGAGACATTTCAACACTGAGCCACATCTTACCCATACAGGAAGGTGGACAGTGGTAGTAATAATAACATCTGAGGAGACATTTCAACACTGAGCCACATCTTACCCATACAGGAAGGTGGACAGTGGTAGTAATAATAACATCTGAGGAGACATTTCAACACTGAGCCACATCTTACTCATACAGGAAGGTGGACAGTGGTAGTAATAATAACATCT
>NC_054704.1:3345361-3347861 GCF_016097555.1 Gigantopelta aegis | reverse complement strand
TACACAAATGCTTTTGAAGGAAAGCAGCTGTAATTGATTTAATCATAGTCTTCTGATATGTCAAAATATTAACCCTTACTGGGTAAAGACCATTATTGCAGGTTTTCTATGACAACTGGTGGTATATCATCCACCACCAAACCCCATCCCAATCCAGTTTCACTACTGCACAGTATTAAAAAAAGTTAGTTTGTTTTGTTTAATGACACTACTAGAGCACACTGATTTATTAATCTGCTACTGATGTCAAACTTAAGGTAATATTGACATATAGTCTTAGAGAGGAAATGCACTACATTTATCCACCATCTTTTATATGCACCATCTTACAGACAGGATAGCACATACCAGTCGTGGTGCACTGGCTGGAACAAGAAATAACCCAATGGGCCCACCGACGGGGATTGATCCCAGACCAACTGCACATCAGGTGAATACTTTAGCACTGGGCTACGTCCCACCCCTACACAGTTTTATGTATAGAATTAAGTTTTAATATATCAGTTTCTGTCACAAGGCATTACACCTTAAAATACACCTTAGAATACACCTTAAAATACACCTTAGAATACACCTTAAAATACACCTTAGAATACACCTTAAAATACACCTTAGAATACACCTTAAAATACACCTTAAAATACACCTTAGAATACACCTTAGAATACACCTTAGAATACACCTTAAAATACACCTTAAAATACACCTTAGAACCCAGTTTTAACACCACTTTATTTTATACACAATCACACATTAAAATATAAACCATAGATTTAACATCAATTTGCTATACAGCATTGCACATTAAATTTACAGAACAAAGTTTTAACATAAATTTCTGTCATATGGCATTACACATTGGAAACACCTGTTTCTATTACCAATAAACAGAAACATGTTACAGGTAAAACGTAGAAGGAATCAATTTCAGTTGTAGCCACATCAAGATATGATAACAGAAGCCAAACCCTGGAACCAGTTAGGTGTACTGTAAACATCATTACATCTTGTAGGGATGGAAGGCAGTTGTTTCCTGCAATCTCACTAACTCAGAGGAGGGGCAATCAATAATACTCACTTTTCTCAGTGATAATTTAATTTTTTCAATATTCTACAGGACCTAGAATTATCCGAATTTTTACAAGCTTACAAACCATACACTGCAGGAAAAGAGGTTAACACATACACCAGAGAAGGGGTTAACACATACACCAGAGGAGAAGGGGTTAACACATACACCAGAGGAGAAGGGGTTAACAAATACACCAGAGGAGAAGGGTTTAACACATACACCAGAGGAGAAGGGTTTAACACATACACCAGAGAAAAAGGGTTTAACACATACACCAGAGGAGAAGGGGTTAACACATACACCAGAGGAGAAGGGGTTAACACATACACCAGAGGAGAAGGGGTTAACACATACACCAGAGGAGAAGGGTTTAACACATACACCAGAGGAGAAGGGGTTAACACATACACCAGAGGAGAAGGGTTTAACACATACACCAGAGGAATAGGGTTTAACACATACACCAGAGGAGAAGGGGTTAACACATACACCAGAGGAGAAGGGGTTAACACATACACCAGAGGAGAAGGGGTTAACACATACACCAGAGGAGAAGGGGTTAACACATACACCAGAGGAAAAGGGTTTAACACATACACCAGAGGAGAAGGGTTTAACACATACACCAGAGGAGAAGGGGTTAACACATACACCAGAGGAGAAGGGTTTAACACATACACCAGAGGAGAAGGGGTTAACACATACACCAGAGGAATAGGGTTTAACACATACACCAGAGGAATAGGGTTTAACACATACACCAGAGGAGAAGGGTTTAACACATACACCAGAGGAGAAGGGGTTAACACATACACCAGAGGAGAAGGGTTTAACACATACACCAGAGGAGAAGGGTTTAACACATACACCAGAGGAATAGGGTTTAACACATACACCAGAGGAGAAGGGGTTAACACATACACCAGAGGAGAAGGGGTTAACACATACACCAGAGGAATAGGGTTTAACACATACACCAGAGGAATAGGGTTTAACACATACACCAGAGGAATAGGGTTTAACACATACACCAGAGGAGAAGGGGTTAACACATACACCAGAGGAATAGGGTTTAACACATACACCAGAGGAGAAGGGTTTAACACATACACCAGAGGAGAAGGGGTTAACACATACACCAGAGGAAAAGGGTTTAACACATACACCAGAGGAGAAGGGTTTAACACATACACCAGAGGAATAGGGTTTAACACATACACCAGAGGAGAAGGGGTTAACACATACACCAGAGGAGAAGGGTTTAACACATACACCAGAGGAGAAGGGTTTAACACATACACCAGAGGAGAAGGGTTTAACACATACACCAGAGGAGAAGGGGTTAACACATACACCAGAGGAGAAGGGTTTAACACATACACCAGAGGAAAAGGGGTTAACACATACACCAGAGGAATAGGGTTTAAC